>NC_067479.1:47160954-47460954 GCF_947179515.1 Apodemus sylvaticus
TAGTAATGTATTTGTCAGATATACATGCAGAGTGAACTTCCATCCCACTCTGCAGATTACCTTTTCATTTTCTGTTAGTGTATTTTGAAGAAGTTCTTCACTTTGATGAAATGCAAATTATTGTCTTTTAAGGCGATATTTTATGGCTTTTCTGTCCTACCTAGGTAATACCTCTTTATCCTGATGTTACAGAGATTTTATTTTTACCTAACTCATTTTCTCAAAACTTGATAGCTAGAGGTTTGACCTTTACATCTGTGATCCATTTTAAATTACTTTTTTGTGTGGTATTAGTAAAGGGTCAATGTTTGTTTTGTTTTGTTTTGTTTCTCATATGGACAGCCAGCTGCTGTGGTTCCACTCATTGAAAACAATGTTCACTTTTCTGTTAAATTCTATTGTTGCAGTTTTTGGAATGGGTTTTGTACATGTAACTCTATTTCTAAACCTGTTCTGTTCCACTCTCTGCCTGTCTCTCTGACAATTCCATACTGTCTTGACTACTATGTTTAAAATGGATTGGTGAAACCATATCATACATGCTCTCTAAACTTTCTGGCAAATGATTTGCACCAAATATAAAATGGGTTTTGCTTTGTTTTTACATTTCTGTATAAACGCTAGAATTGGCTTCTCAATTTCTATAAAAATGGCCTCTGAGACTTGAGCTGAGAGTGCCTTGAGTCTCTCTTTCAAATTAGAGAAAATGAACAACTTAACAGTCTTGGAACAGCTAGTCTGCAAGCATGTTGCAGAGGTTTACTCATTTGCAATTTTGAAAGTTTCTCCTAGGGATGATTATTATTTTAAACACACAAGACTATATTTTATTATATTTACTTAAAGCTACCTTATGTTTCATTACTATACTAGGTACTGATCACTCATGTTTTATAGTTATTTGTCTATAAACAATATGTGTCTGCATATTGCAAATATGAAGAAATACAGTATTTTATTTGTATGTGTTTTGGGGCAGGATTTGGCCACAGAGTCCAGAAGAGGGCATTAGATCTCCTCCACTTGGGGCTATAGGTAGCTGTAAGCTGCCCTACATGGGCACCCTCTGAAAGAGCAGGAAATGCTCTTAACTGCTGAGCTATCTCTCTAGCCTGTCCCATGAAAATATAATTTGTAATTGGTACAGCCAAAAAATATTAAATCATACACTAATTATACTCATTTCTTTCTCTTTTGCATTGGATAGGCATCCTGGGCTTTTCTATGTAGATAGCTGTTATTTTCAAGTAAAGATAATCTTATTTCTTATTAATTTTTTCTTTTCTCTTTTCTTATTTTACTGGCAAGTACCACTAATATAATATTGAAAAGGTGGTGAATAGACTTTTTTTCATATTCTCCGTGCTAGGAAAAAAACATTTGGTATTTCACAATTAACTATAATATAATATACAATGTAAAATAAATATTATAGTTATATAATATATAATATGCTATTAATTTGTAAAGTTTTTTATTCCCAATGTTCTGAGAAAGTTTATCATATGCAAGCATTAAATATTGCCAATTTTTTTCTCTGTATCCATTGACATCATTACATGAATTTTCCCCTTTGTTAGAGAGATTAATTGCATGGTTTATAGGTATTAAGCCATTCTTGTAGATTTAGGATCAACCCCATCTGGTCATAATGTATTTCCTACCTTCTTTATAATATAGCTGGCTTTGATTTGCTAAAAAACAAAAATTGATGCTTTGGCATTTCTCTTAGCAAAAGATGTTATTCATAATTCTTTCCTCATGTCCTTGGCAGCAATGTAATTGCTGGCTATTAAATCTGAACATGTCAACATAGGTTTTAAGATGTGGGCTGAAGCTCCAGGCCCTGTTTCTCCTATCAATTTTATCCAGTCTTCATTTCTTTGGTATTATCAGTATTAGAATTTAGCAAGTCTCACTGTAAGACATAGTCTTCTATTGTATAGCCATCGTAGATGCTCAGATTAATGCTTATGGAAGTGACAGGGAATCTCTTGTCACAATGGATCAGAGCCCAGCTTCCTTCAGTACTGCTTAGTCTCTGGTGTCTCTATTCTATCTCTTGGCCCTACACGTGTGTATAGGCAGACCTTAGCCATAAACTTAGAGGAATTCTTCTGTTTCCCTACCTCAAAACACAGCACAAAGCCAGTGGTAGTGGTAGTGGTGCACACTTTTAATCCCAGCACTAGAGGCACAGGCAGGCAAGGATCTCTGTAAATTTGAAGACAGCCTGATCTATCTATACGAAGAGTTTCAGGACAGCCAGGGCTACATAGTGAAAACCTGAGTCAAAACAAAGAGACAAACAACCAAACAGAACACAGCAGCACTGATCTGTTCTATGTAGCCTCCCACCAGTACAATAGCTGTTGTCTATTTTTTCTCATCGTTGGCTAATCCGGGACACCATGCAGTGTGTGTGCTCCAGCTTCTTGTGCTACAGCAGAAAACTGGGCCAACACTTACCTGAGCCCTGGAAGAGATTTTTCTCTTCCCATAAGGATTGTTCTTGTTTAATACCAGAAAACAGTTGCCTCATATCTTTTCCCAGTTTTAAAGTCATTTGTGACAAAACGCGGATGTCTGCAGGGCTTTGTGTTATATTAACTCTGACTTGTGGCAGCCAGAGAGAAGGCTCCAGCTTTAGAACAATGATAAAGTGAATTTCGTTTACTGTCTTAGAGTTATATTGCAAGTAAGATGGTTGGAGTTCGTATATGGGCATTTTGTAAAGATTGGTGTTTATTGGTCCTTCTAAATCTCAACCTTTTATCCACAAACTTTTACCATTCTCAAAACATCCCATAATACCTCTCTCTAGCAACCACCTGCCAGTTAGCAGGAAAGGACTAGCTGTTCAATGCTCCATTCTGAAAGAAAATTTTAGGCCGGAAAATAAGAGCCACATGCTATATAGAATCAATAGGACAAACTAGGTGGATTTTTTTTTTCTGAAATTAAATATTTTCTGGCCAAAAAAAAAAATTGTCATTGCTTCCTGGATCACCTCAGAAACAAGCAATATGTTTATAAAAACCCAGACCCAAGAGTTTGGTCCCATATTCAAGGAGGAAAATTCAGATTGCTGCTGCCCTCTGTGACTTCCCCTCCCCTCTAGAGATCTTGACACATATGAGACTAACCCCAAATACTTAGCAGCTTAAATAACTATTTGGCTTGCTCTGGATCTATAGACAATAAGTCAGGGCTCAGCTCAACGGGGTCTTTTTTGCTCTAATTCCGGGTCTACCATGTGATTGTAGTTATCTGTTAACCCAGATACAGCTTCTTTACCTAAGCTCCCTCCCAAGTTTGGTAGAAAATACTGTCAATAGAGCCACATGTTACCAACAGGCTAGAAGGTTTCTTCACGCCAATACTAGGTTACAGACGTTAACAGGAGACAGGACAAACCAATGAGTGAGCATTTGTTTATCCACTGCTTCTGTCACATTTGCTAGTGTTCCATTGCTTAAACAGGTCACATAGCCAAAGTCAACATGGGAGACAACTAACAAAATGTGATTCCTCAGTGCTGTCACCATAACAGCACCGTAAAAATCCAGTACATTTATTTAAGCATCTTGTTGTGTACCCAAGCCTTATACACATCTGCCACGTTTCTGCAGCAGTTTTTCAGTGTCATTATGCTTTGCTTCTAAGAGAATATACAACAGCCCACAAAATCTACAAGAAGGGCTGATGATCATAGTGCATCTTCTGTGTTTGAAGTATGAGTCTTGTATACAAGATGTTGTGTTTGTATTTCTCCACTACTAGCTGTTTAAACTATGTCTCCACTACCATAGGACTGGTAAGCAGACATGATAACAACCCTTAGCACTTGCAACATACTAACCCAAGTCTGGTAAGTGCTTCAGATATAACTCACAAACTCTTAACATTTACTCAAACTTTTCAGGTTTCATGTAGAGAAATGAACACATAAAGATCAGGTGATTTGCTTTAATTAAATCAAATGACAAGGGGGCTGCAAAAGTGAGTTTGGTGTCTAGTCATTTCGGTAGTGTTAGAGAGATATGCTTTCAGTAAAACATCCTACTTGGTCATGTGTGGTTCAGTTCTGTCTCCTGGGCTACCATCTCCTAAGTTATTGCTTTAATTTATATCTTGCACATCCATATTCCAGGCAGAATCTGATGCTACACATCTGTAATCTCAGAATGAAGGGAAAGGATCATGAGAAGTTTATGGTTACCTTAAGCTACAATTCGGCTCTGTGCCCACTCTCAAAAAAATTAATGTGCATTCAAATTACATATTTCAAATAGAAACTTCTGCAATTCATAAGTAGGATTCAAAAGATACTTAAAATTCTTACTTCTTATTCTCCAAACACTTTGTAAGATCCTGTTTCCTCCTTACAATTCCTTTCCTGGTAGGGATGGGTACCAAAGAGGAGGGTGTTAATGACAGTCACAAAGTGGCATCTCTGAATTCTCCTCACTTCAGCCTGACCCTATCAAGTAAGCCCAGGCACTGGGGAATGTCAGCACCTCTATTATTGCTTTTGCATGTCAGCCACCTTCAGAAATATTTCTGCTCTGATTTATTTACCTATTAATCTGTGCCCCAGAACCACTTTGTTTCCAGTACTTTGAGATCTGGGATATCTTTTCCCCAAAGTAATCTCTTAGGGTAGATTTGAGCTATCCTCTGAAAGGAAAATTTTGCAATGGCACTCTAAAATGAACTAAAGGGCAAGATGCTGAAAATAAAACTACTTTCCCCCTCTTATAAACTCCAAGTGAGTCTGTCAGAGAAAAAACAGGAACACCAGACCTGGAAAAGGTCAAAGTCCCTGGGCCACAGGGGGCCACTCAGACCTCCAAGGTCTTCCAAGTCCACGTGTCTTTGACAAGTCCACGTGTCTTTGCCTATCCGAGAACTGAACAGTTGTTTAGGCTTGAGAACTCTAAAAGGCTACAAATCACTAATAAGTCTGTACAAAAAGACACTGAAAATCCAAACTCATCTTTACCAAGTGAAGGGTATGCCAACAGAAGGGAAAATAAACAGAGCATGCTGAGAGACACACAAGCAAGGGACTAACACACCAATTCAAAGGCTTGTCAGACCTCTCTTCAGAGTGCCTGACAGCAGGAAGCCAATTACTTGAGAAAGAATGAAGTTTGTTTTATGGGCCTGCTATAACAAACTCAGTCCCTTCATTCTAATATCAAGGAAGAATTTTACGTTTCCAGTGGAAGCCAGCAGAGTTCTGAGTGGATGGTCTTGAGTTTGCCTTAGAGGTTAAACCTCTGAGCAATGAGAGGAATAAGCAGGCTTCTTAATTCACTGAAATTAGCTCTTGTGATTAATCTGTGGCACTCAATTTGTGATAATATGCAATGGAAGACGCTGGCCTCAGAGTACAGTACCTAATGCTATAACATAATGTCTGGCATCATGAGCCCCTTAAGGTCCCTAATGCTTTTTAATTCTATTGGCATTGGTGACCCATCCTCTTCCACAGAGAGATGGAGGATGAACTAAAGAGCATCTATCCTCTATTTCATGATTTAATTATATCATTATGATTATTTAATAATATAAATACTCCCTACAAAGAAACAATCTCTTGAAAGTTTGCACATGAAAAACAATAACTTGTTTTCATTAAAAGTTCATCTTTGTTCTGATGTGGAACAAACATACTTAGTTTATCCCTTATTTATCTTTCCATTTCCATTATAGTAAAAGGAACAGAGGGTGGGATCCTTTTTTTTAATTATTATATTTTTTTATTCGATATAATTTATTTACATTTCAAATGATTTCCCCTTTTCTAGCCCCCGACTCCCCGAAAGTCCCATAAGTCCCCTTCTCTTCCCCTGTCCTCCCACCCACCCCTTCCCACTTCCCCGTTCTGGTTTTGCCGAATACTGTTTCACTGAGTCTTTCCAGAACCAGGGGCCACTCCTCCTTTCTTCTTGTACCTCATTTGATGTGTGGATTATGTTTTGGGTATTCCAGTTTTCTGGGTTAATAACCACTTATTAGTGAGTGCATACCATGATTCACCTTTTGAGTCTGGGTTACCTCACTTAGTATGATGTTCTCTAGCTCCATCCATTTGCCTAAGAATTTCATGAATTCATTGTTTCTAATGGCTGAATAGTACTCCATTGTGTAGATATACCACATTTTTTGCATCCACTCTTCTGTTGAGGGATACCTGGGTTCTTTCCAGCCTCCAGCAATTATAAATAGGGCTGCTATGAACATAGTAGAGCATGTTTCCTTATTACATGCTGGGGAATCCTCTGGGTATATGCCCAGGAGTGGTATAGCAGGATCTTCTGGAAGTGAGGTGCCCAGTTTTCGGAGGAACCGCCAGACTGATTTCCAGAGTGGTTGTACCAATTGTTGTACCAATTTGCAACCCCACCAGCAGTGGAGGAGTGTTCCTCTTTCTCCGCACCCTCTCCAACACCTGCTGTCTCCTGAATTTTTAATCTTAGCCATTCTGACTGGTGTAAGATGAAATCTTAGGGTTGTTTTGATTTGCATTTCCCTAATGACTAATGAAGTTGAGCATTTTTTAAGATGCTTCTCCGCCATCCGAAGTTCTTCAGGTGAGAATTCTTTGTTTAACTCTGTACCCCATTTTTTAATAGGGTTGTTCGGTTTTCTGGAGTCTAACTTCTTGAGTTCTTTATATATATTGGATATTAGCCCTCTATCTGATGTAGGATTGGTGAAGATCTTTTCCCAATTTGTTGGTTGCCGATCTGTCCTCTTGATGGTGTCCTTTGCCGTACAGAAACTTTGTAATTTTATGAGGTCCCATTTGTCAATTCTTGCTCTTAGAGCATACGCTATTGGTGTTCTGTTCAGAAACTTTCTCCCTGTACCGATGTCCTCAAGGGTCTTCCCCAGTTTCTTTTCTATTAGCTTCAGAGTGTCTGGATGTGGAGGTCCTTGATCCATTTGGATTTGAGCTTAGTACAAGGAGACAAGGATGGATCAATTCGCATTCTTCTGCATGCTGACCTCCAGTTGAACCAGCACCATTTGTTGAAAAGGCTATCTTTTTTCCATTGGATGTTTTCAGCCTCTTTGTCGAGGATCAAGTGGCCATAGGTGTGTGGGTTCATTTCTGGGATTTTTTTCTTTTTCTTTTTTCTTTTTTTTTTGAGGTTCCATTTGCCAATTCTATATATATATATATATATATATATATATATATATATATATATATATCCTTTGTTTACATTCCAAATGATTTCCCCTTTCCCGGTTCCCCCCTCCCCATAAGTCCCATAAACCTTCTTCCCTCCACCCATTCCCCAATCAACCCCCTCCCACTTTTCTGTCCTGGTAATCCCCTACAATGCTGCATCAAACTTTTCCAGGACCAGGGTCCTCTCCTTCCTTCTTCTTGGGAGTAATTTGATATGTGAGATGTGTCTTGGGTATTCAGAGCTTCTGGGCTAATATCCACTTATCAGTGTCTGCCTTCCATTTGTATTCTTTTGTGAATGGGTTACCCCACTTAGGATGATATTTTCCTGTTCCAACCATTTGCCAGTGGGATTCTTAATTACTTCACACTATGCTTGGTTAAATACTACTGTGAAGTGCCTCCTGAAATCCAGAACATCTCACAGACAAGAGTAGGACTTCCCATGTTGAGAAAAGAATGACTTGGCTATTTGGGGTGATAGAAATATCTGTCTAAGCCCTGACAGTTCAGCATTTGTAATTGTCCCAGAAAGCCATACTAACTCAGTCATTTTGATTATAAGAATAATGCACTACATTAAAAAAAACTTAAAAGCCCTACCATGGCATTTCTGTGTCACACTGGCAAATTTTTTCAAACATCAACACAAAGAGAATGAAAAGGAAAGACCCCATTCTCTCTCCTTTGAATGGTGATTTTCATGTCAGCATCACGCTGCCTTGGCTCCTTCTGAATTCTGAATTCTAATTTCAAGTGTGATGCTATCATTAGCCATGGTTTACCTCATTACACTGATTACTTATTTTCCAAACACTTAAGGAAGCTTCTAGTTATCTTTTCATGATTAATTTTTCCATTCATTACACTGTGGTCAGAGAGCATGCCCTAACATTCTCTGCCTTTGATTATGATCAAGTGCAGAGAGCATGCCCTGTAGGAACCGGATATCTGAAGCTGGTTGGCATTTGTTTTAGCTATACTGCAGTTGAAGACCGTTGAAAAGAGCAATATCCTAAACATGTTGGTTCAGTCAAGTATATTAAACACATTGTTCAATTATATATCTTTAACCACCTTTTTCTCTGCTCATAAAATAAAATAGTGTAGTATGTAAAAGTGTGATGTAGTCATATGTTGCATGTTGTATGAGTGCATGCATCTATCTGTGCATGCATGTATGGAAGACAGAAGTTTATGGTGGACATCTTCCTCTGTTTGTTTTCATCTTGTGTTTTGATATATGGTCTCTCCCTCAACATGGAGCTTGCTGGTTGACTATACTAGCTGGACAGTGAACCCCTGAAATCTACATACCTATCTCCACCCAGCCCTGTTGTTACAGATGCGTGTTACTGTATCTGGCTTTTACATTGTTGCTGAAGAGCTGAACTCACATTCTCATGTTTGTGCAATGAGCTCTTTACCCAAAGAGCCATCTCCTTGGTCCCACATAAAGCTTTTTTGTAATACCAATTTGAAATTATTTTTTCTTTTAATAGGAAATATTATTTTCATTGATTTGGGGGCTATCTATCAGCTTTTGACATGTTTGTACCTTGTGGCTGGGTAGATAATTAAATTTCACAAAGCAGAAGTGTCACTGTCATGTATGCGACATGCTTTTCTTGAATTTACCCAGCCTTTGATCCACCATGCACCTTTGCCCTCCTCTTACTCCAGTGTCACACCCACTCCACTTTAGTAGGGTGCATTGCACAGGCAGTCAGTGTCTTAGACGGGACCCTTCCAAGACACTTTTGAACTTATTTTTACTATACTGACCAGCCTGCTCACTAGAAAGCAACACTTATTTATATCCAAACTCTAGCTGATAGGACACTCCTGACATAGCCTTCTTTAACTTACATCTTCAGAAGCACTCCACATGGTTTCTTGCCTTTAAGATTTTTCTAAGCTAAAGCTAGCTCTCTGGCTTTATGCTTCAGAAAAGTTAGGTTGGTTTCCTTAGACTCTCTGGACTATCCTCTGCTCCCATACTGTCACTGGGACAAACAGCCTTGCCCAATAGCGTAGGACAGAGTTTATCTTAGCACTTTATTTAAAAATGTCCTTTTATGTTAAGGAATCAGAGAATAGGGTAGAGTACTCTTTTTCCTCCTTAATCCATGAAGAGAGCAAGCAAGGCAAGATGCCAATTTATTTGTTGCAATGGTGGCTCTCAACCTGTGGGTTACAACCCCTATTGCAAACCTCGATTTCCAAAAGTCTTTCCATTACAATTCATAATGGTAGCAAAGTTACAGTTAGGAAGTTAGCAACAAAAAATAATTGTATGTTTCAAGATCAACACAAGAGGAACCATATTAAATGGTCACAGCATTAGGAAAGTTGAGAACCACTGGTCTACAAAATTCTGAAAACTTGACTATAATCCTTCAAAAGAAGTTGGCTGGAAGCTTTGTCTGTTTTCTGTTCCTTGAGTGAGCATTACGTAATGAGTAATTTATTAGAGATAAAAATGTTTTGGTTTCATGATTCAATAGGATGCACAATTCAACATCAGATGGCTATAAGAAGTAAGGGCCTTTCTGCTGGTGGGGACTCTTCACAGACTCCCAAGGTGGCAAGGCATTCACCATTATGAGACAGTGAAGGCTTGCTAACTTTTGTCTTTTTTTGTTTTCTTAGAAGGCCACTAATATAATCATGAGAGTCCCATCCTTACTACCTATCTGGTTCTAACTACCTCCAAAGTTGTGACCTTCAAATGTTGTTAATAGAACTTTGGAAATTAAACTTCAGTATGAGCTTTAGAGAATATAAACACTATCTCAATAGGTAAAGGACTAAAGAATATTTTCTTTCTAATTCCTTTTCTGCTAATCCCCATCTTAAAAGTGTTTTTGTCTTAAATAATGAATACAGTATTACTACATTTGTTTCTTATGCTCTCATAGAACTCAGGAATTTCATTTATCATTTTTAACACAAATTGTCACAAGATACTGTGAATTATTAATTATTTTATTCCAAAACATTATTTTTAAAACAAAAAAAAAACATTTAACTTAATAGAACTTTTTCTTTCCTCTGGAGAGGAAGGTTTTCAAGTTTATAAAGGACACATAGAAAATAGGCTATTACTACACAGTTGGCATTCCCGTCCTGCTGAGTGACAGAGAATCAGTATTAACATTAACGTCTGGCTTTTTTTTTAAGTTTGGCTTTAAAAATAGATTTGTGTTATAGTTTGAGCCAAACCACACAAACATGGGCCACTCTTATGTTTGAGTTACCAGATACAATGTACAATGTATATTTATGGAAAACTCTGTTTTCTTTCTTTTTTTTTCCATCTCCCTACCCCCTGCACCTTCTCCTCCTTCCTCCCCACAACCTCTCTCTCTTCCTCTTCTGTGTCTTTTTCTATTCCTAAATTACATCTCCATTCCTTTCTTCTCATTTGTATTGATCCCAAAGCATTTACTGAGTATAGACAGCCTAATACTGAGTTATAAACCAAATACTGATTCATAAGAGATGGTCATTTCTGCCAATTGTTTTGTAGATTAAAGAAAGAACTAAAAAATAAAGAAAGCCTAGTAGTGAAGATATGGATAATTCTCTAAAAGCCCGAAAGAGAACAATCACTATGTGCATCTTGAAATAGGTGCTGCTCAAGTTGTCTTAAAAATCAAGTAAGAATCAAAAGCCTCCAAATTTTAAGTTTTCTATATGGACTTATTAAACAAATGCTAATGGTGCCAATGAACATGTAAAATGTAGAAAGAATTATCATTAATTTAATCTTGGAAGTATTTGGCTTGTGCTGTTGACACAAATGAACAACACAGGTTGCTGAACACCTGGACCCATAAGGATAAAAATTAGAGAAGCAGAGACAAGAAGTACAAGTTTTAAATTAATTAACATTTAGTTGGTATTATTATCATTTAGATATCAATGTCCAGCAAAGCTTACCCCACCATAGATAGTATTAAACCAACTCCTAATGATGCATCTTTACATCCAAGATCGATACATCGCTGAAACAGTGAAGTGTTTTAGTTGGTTGGTTGATTGGCTGGGTTTGTTTGTTTGCTTGTTTGTTTGTTTTTTGCATGCAGTAAATGACAACTAACCAAGAGACATACAATTGCTTAAAATATAGACAATAAGAGACTGAAGCTAATATTTAACCACAGTGGGACACTTCCTCTTTCCTAAGCTCAGAGATCATCAAGGAAGAGGACTCAAAAGAAAGATGTTAAGAGCCAGAAGTGGTAGATGACTACAGTAAACCAGTGGTTTTCAGACACAATGCAGGTTCACATATGAACTCACAGCAGTTGTGACAGTACTCACAAGACCCAAACAAACTCAAGCCAGACAAAATTCAAAATGGAGGGGGGGAGGAGGTAGGGCATAGAATCTGATCCCAAGGTGTTGAACTATTGGTAGCTGATAGCTGCTAGGTGACAGAGTTTTCTTTCAGGAGGCGACTCCTGGTACATTGATCATGCTCCAGTTGATAGGCATACAGTAAGAGTTTCTAGATGGCACAGGTGGGACTCAATAGGTTAAAAACAATGAGAACACAGAGTTAAGTGGATACAGAAGATATGATCAAAACACAAAGTCTGAATTTCTCAAAGAATTAATACAATTTTTTTAAAAAAAAATCTTACTCCACAAACATCATTACTGGGAGGTGATAGACTTTTAAAGGGTGGGGACTAATTGGAGGAAATGAAGTCATTGAAAGTGGACCCTTGGAGTGTACCTTAAGACCCCAGTGTGTTCATGTTCTCTCTCTCTCTCTCTCTCTCTCTCTCTCTCTCTCTCTCTCTCTCCCTCTCTCTCTTTTTCTCTCTCTTCTCCCTGTTCCACACACTCCTTACCATGATGTTCTACATTCTGCCTCTCCATAGATGCAAAATCAGTAGAGCCAACCAACCAAGGCTTTTTCCCTTTAGTGCAGATACCGCTTGCTTGTCGGGCTTGGGGGAAGTTTGGAGCAATAAACTTCTATTGAACCAGGAAAAGAGAATAACACTGGCAGAAAGAAACAAGTTTTACATAAGCAAATATGCATAAACTCACAGAAGTTCATATACAGATTCATGTATGCTCATTTATACATTTCCATTCAAACCAATTGGGTCAAACTTGCATGCATTCTCACAATTACACACCTACACACACATCCATACTTACATATGCATATGGAGCAAAAGACCAAGTACTGGTGCAGAAAGAACTCACTCATTCTGAATGAAAAAATGAGCTCCAATCTACTGCATAGAGAAAGAAAAACCTACCATTTGAATGTTAAATGAATTAAACCCACATTTGTAAGAAAAAAGCTTTTTTTCCTTTTAATGAGACTAAACCTGCCATGTTATTAAGAAAGGACCTGTTCTGTCCCATGTAAGGAGAAGCCTGCCTGCTCCTCCTGCTCTCTGCAGCTTTTTCTTTTTCCCTCTTTCCCTCTGCAATCTGCACACTGCAATTTTAGTTTTTTATGTTACTTACAGTTTCTAAGTTATTCCACTCTGCCTTCTCCTAATCTTATTTTCTCCTCCTGCTCTAAGCTCACAACAATGCTCTTACTCTCAATGCCTTTTCTCCTAAAGCTATGCCTACACTTCTAAGGACTTCTTCAGTTCGGTTCTGTCTAAAAAGTGTTCTGTCTAAAAACTTCTCAGCTCAGTTCCCTCTCACAGCTCAGTTTTTCTCAGCTCAGTCCTTCTCACCTCAGTTCTGACTCTTCTCTTTATCCTCAACACTAAAACATCTTTCAGAATACATGACCACATGTACAAAGTTCATTACAAGTTCACACAAAAAATCAAATCTTAAATTGAAATAGAAGACTGAGACTACTTATGCGTATATCCACGAGGAGTAATTATCTAGCTAAATATCCATCACCTGTCTCAGCTCCACGAATTCATTGAAGGTTAAAAAAAAACATAATTAAGTTATTAGTGAAGTTTTGTATAGATAAACCCAGTCAATATTTTATCTTCTGTCCTAGCACCTACAATAAATCATTAGCTCCCTTTTTATGACCTTTGGTTAATTATTTTACAACCTCTTGCAATGTGCTCTGAGTGGGAGAAAGTCTGGTTACTATCTAAGAGCAATTAACTGGTGACACTTAGGAGACTGGCAGAGTTCTCACTGTAGTCTTGACTATCAGAAAATGACCTAATAGACATCCCACTATAAAAGAACTTAATAATCACAGATACAATTTTAAGAATTCTTAAGAATCATCATTAAGACTTAAGTCATCTGTCTATATAGCATCACTACAAAACAGTACATCTTTGTGGATCTGCAGAGATCTGCTCCAAAGTGGTGTGCTACTACTTAGTAATTGTTATATTTTTTAATAATAACAGGAAAAGCATATTAATAGCAGGAATCTTTCCTAAAATGAATGCCTTATAGCCTTACTTAATAAGGGCGCACCTGTCTCAGATTATATAATAATCTGAAGCACACAATTTCAGGATGATCACCTTCTAGTTATTAGCTTGTCCCATTATGGCTCCTGACAGTTCCTCTAATGTTGGGTTGCCCGGAGAAACTGCTTACCTAAAATTTACTTCCCTATCTTCAACTATAGAGGTGCTCAGAGGTTACTGAAGACATGGTCAAAGAAAGTCCAGCTGCTTCTCCAACTAGTAGGAGACTAGGCACTATCCATGTTATGCTAGTTCTGCTGGCATGCAGAGTACATGAATTATGTCATCACAGAATTTATACCACAATTTAAAAGAAAAACCTGGTAGCTAAATAGCTTGTGGCAGGATAATAGCTTGGCAATCATCCTAAGTGAGTGGTATTTATACCTATGAGCCTGAAGCCAAAGATACAGTGAACATATCAGGAAGTTAGAGATACCAAGAACATGAAACACCTACCAAGGGAAATCACAGAATAAGAACCAACCCAGGAGAGTAACCATGTGGGCTAGATTTAGCAAGGGCATACGGACAGTGCCACACAAGCCTTTTGGAGCTGACATGATGTTAACATGTGCCCCAGATACTAAACATGGAGTTGCGTTATGTAACATTTGCCATGCCAGATTTCAGTATTGTATTGGTCTTATTTTTATTAATGGTTACTTTATTCATTGCTATCTTGGAAGTATGCAACTTTCTTTTGATTTTTGTAGGATCTGACAGCTAAAAATTTGTATTCTGACTCAGAGGAAACTTTAGATATTGACTATTGACCAATGCTGGAACTGTTAAGACTTTGGTGACTCCAAGGAAAAGATGAAATGCATTTTAAGTTAAGAGACAGACATGAGACATTGATGGGACAGGAGCAAAATGTTAGGTTGGGATCTCCAATGTTTCCCTTCCATGGGCCAGGTGCCAAAACACTGGTGGTAGGCAGTGAAGAATTTAACAGGTAAGGCTTTGTTAGACAAAAGGACAAATGGCAGCATGCCTTTGAGATGGGTGTTAGGACCTCAGGCTCTCCACCTCCTCTCTTCTCTCTGGCCACCAGGACAAGCTGTTCTTTATTCTTCCCTGTTCCTGTTGCCATGATACACTGCCTGGCCACAGACCCAAAGCAGCAAAGCTACGTCATCACAGGTTGAAGCTCTTAAGCCATAAGATTAAATCAATACTTTTTGTCGATGATTATCTTAGGCATTGTATCATATTAAAAAAAAAACAAAAACGTTAACACTGGATTGCAATATCGAGTGAATGAAATCAAGAGAGAATAGATGGTGATTTTATGTCTTAGAGAACCTGGGAGAAAGAATGAATGTTCTTCCAAGAAGGAAACAGATCCTCCAGGGTGCATTTCCTATGGTCTCTGAAGTGAGTGTATGAAGCCCAGCTTAAGAAAGTTCCATGCCAGGAAGATATAAGCTGTAGTATAGGTGGCTTTATGGACACCCCCTGAACCAGGATTCAAAACGCTGATGCTCAGAATAGCATTCCAGACCAAACTAGCCAGAAAAAGAGGCTTGAAAACGTTGGGTTTTTTCTTCTTCTCTTTAATTGGATATTTTATGCATTTACATTTCATATTTTATCTCCTTTCCCTGTTTCCCTTCTGGAATCCCCCCTCTCCCATCTCCCTTCTTCTGTTTCTATGAGGGTGCTCCCCAATCCACCCACCCACTCCTACCTCACTACCTGGCATTTCCTTACACTGGGAAATTGAGACATCATAGGACCAAGGACTTCTCTTCCCACTGATGCCAGGCAATGCCATCCTCTGCGATAGGTCTCTTCATGTGTCCACTTTGGTTTGGTGTCTGTACGTGGGATGAATCCTCTGGTAGATGGCTTTTCCTTCAGTCTCTGCTCCACACTTTGTCCCCATATTTCCTTTAGACAGGAGCCATTCTGGGTTAAAAATTTGGAAATGAGTGGATGGCCCCCTCCTCAACCAGAGACTTTGCCTAACCTCTGGATATGGTCCCCACAGGTTCTCCCTCCCCTTTGTTGGGCATTTCAGCTAATCTCATCCCTGTTGGGTCCTGGAGGCTCTTGCTTTCCTGGCATCTGGGACTTTGTGGTTGCTACCCCCAGTTCTCCATCTATTACTACACACCTCTGTTCAAGTTCCTGACTCTGTATGTCATCCCCATCTCCTTCCTACCTGATCCTGCGCCCTCTTTTTCCCTTCCCCCTCCTTTCTTCTCCCCAAGTCCCTCCCACTCATTACCTCCTGTGAGTATTTTGTTCCCCCGTCTAAGAAGGACTAAGCATCCACATTTTGGTCTTCCTTCTTCCTGAATTTCATATGGTCTGTTGGTTTTCTTAAACTAAATCTGTGAGGAAACTCTGCTAATTAAGGTCAAAGTCTGCCATGACCAGATATTTTCTCTGAGCTCAGTCCAAAATGGAGGACTCCCTTTACAAGCAAGGCTTCCACTTCTCAGACCTGGTCTGGGTGTCCTAAAACTCCCACACCCTGGGAAAGTGGAATAGTCCTTGGCAGACCTACAAATTTAATTGCCTCTTTTCCGCAAAAGAACCCACTCAGCAAGTACCTGGGATTCCCACCATGCCTCTCCATGCAAATGATGTATTCACCAAACCTAAAAACTCTAACCAATCATTGTTCATTTACCTTGAAAATTCCTTCCCACTCTCCAAGGCCCATATATACCCCTGGTTTGAAGTAAAATGTATGCGTACAAGTTCACCTGACTAAAGATATGCACACAAGCTTTTTTTGTCTGAGAACTGCTTCATTGAAAATTTCCAGGAAGGCCTTTTCCTGAAAGAGCTGTAACTCTTTCCTAGATCTTAGGACACTAAGATCCTAGGACAAGGCCACCTCCCAGCTGCACTCGCTTCCCTTTGGCCTGGGATCCTGCAGAACTCCACCTGCGCTGGATTCTGCTTCATCCTTCCAGCCTGGTGTGCACCGAGGCTCCTGGACACCCTGACAGGGAGGAAATGGAGGCCATGGAACCACAGCTGGACCCCAAAATCACATACCATAGATGGCCTCTGGAACACAGGGTGCAGCCAGCTGGTGCATACCACATAAACACATTTTTTTAATAACTGTTTAGCTATGTATTACCTGTCTTTGGAGTTATACAGACAGTAAAACATATTTTCACAGAATCCAAAACCAAAGACAATTTTGAAAGATACATGGAAAATGGAGTTGGATCTATTCATATCACAGCTCCTGAGAATATATCAACCTAGAGATAATGAGTTCCAGTTTGTAAGGATGTTTACAGCTCAAGAGAAATTGCCTTTTTGTTTTTTAAAGCTTTCCCATTCTCTAGTTGCCAGAGTATTGTGCATATGCTTTTACTATCAAATTCACTTCATACCTTGTTGTTTACAAGTTGACCTAACTCCTTCAAAACATTAGGTTCCTTCTAGCCAAGGATTGATTCCTATACATCTTTGCCTTTGCCCCTTAATTCCATCAAAGTCCCACATATGAACACACGCGCACACACACACACACACACTTAATAATACTTGTAGACCTAATAAATTCCGTCTTTGGTGGTTTAAATGCTCCTGATAGACTCAAATATGTGAACACTTGGTCTCCAGCTGGCAGAACTGTTGGGGAAGGATTAGGAGGTGTGTCCTTGTTGGAGGAGGTGTGTCACTGGGCATGGGCAGGTTTCAAAAGCCTACACCATTCCCTATTAATGTTCTATCAATCTGTCTGTTAGTCTGTCTGTCTATCTATCTATCTGCCTCATGGTTGTTATTTCAAGACGAAAACTCTCAGATACTGCGCCAGCATTATGCCTACCTGCTTGCTTGCTGTCTTGCTCTGTCCCATGATGATCATGGTCTAACCCTGAGGAGCCATGAGTTCCAATAAATGTTTTGTTTTGTAAGTTGCTTTGGTCATATTGTTTCTTCATAGCACTAAAATAAACAAACAAACAAACAAACTCAACAACATCTAATCCCAGAGTCTTCATACACCTCAAGCAGAAATAAAAGTACAGAAGGCAACCAGAGGGAGGCTCCTGTTGTCTCTCTGCAGTGGAAGGCTGACATTTTTCATTTCTGTAACCATTAGCCAGAAGCATTAAATAAACATAGCTGAGCATGCCATGGTCATCACATCACCAGTCCTATACTACAATCACAAGGCTATACTACAATCATGCTGTGAAATTAATGAAAATGAATCTAGAGGACAGAGACAGGTCTATGTATGAAAATGTCTACTAGACAAAAGAAAGCTATCATTTATGCACACCCAAGGACAAAGCATGTGTTTGCACAAGAAGAGAGCCTCTCAGGAGGCATAAACCCAATCCTTACTGCTACATAAATGCACACAAATCAAAAACATATGTGTAGGAATACCATCACAACTTAGCTTTGTTTGCTGTGGACCTTTGTAACTGAGACTGGTACAAACTCCATCTCAGAACAGTCTGCATATGCCTGAAGGGCAGCCATTTTCTGACCTTTGCAGATTTACATTCCCACCTAGCAGGAAGTGGCTCAGAATGTCAGATGTGTTTTCAGAGGAATGTTTGCTTTGGTCTCTTGTTGATGCAGTCATTACCTAGCGCCAATAAATCTTCACTCAATGTTTACGAGCCAAGCAGCAGAGCAATGTTGGCTTCCATTCCTGTCTGTACACAAAATGTCTAAGTCTGTTTCAATATCAGACGAGGCACTTTTTAGATTCTGTATTGTTTTTTTTTTCTCATTTTATTAGTTTTTCTATCCTGAGGTATTTAAAGAACACTTAAACTCTGATGCCTCACAATCCAAAACATGAAGTAAAACCAGGTGAAGACGAATTTCAAATTAGCCCTGACTTTGATGTGAGTTTCTAGAAGTAAGTTAAGGACAAGCTCAGCTCCAAGTGTGAGCTGCCTGGACACCCTGCCTGTGATGGGGATGGAGGTGTGAGTTCTGATCCTGCACAGGACCAGGGCAACTCTGAAGAATACAGAACCTGGCCTCAAGACTCTACCACCAGGAAATGCTCTTCTCTCAATCTCTCTCTCTCTCTCTCTCTCTCTCTCTCTCTCTCTCTCTCATGAATTTTAATTAAAATATAACTACATCACTTCCCCAGCCAACTCTTTCATTTCCCTCTCAAATTGATAGCTTATTTTTCTATAACACTCTCTTCTGTTTCACACACACACACACACACACACACACTTCTCAGGAAAGAGCTGAAAACAGAAGCTGGATAAGAAGTCTCTCAGTGGCCCCTGGTCCTGGAAAGGTTCAGTGCAGCTGTGTAGGGGAACACCAGGAGAGGGAAGCGGGAAGAGGTGGATTGGGGAACAGGGGAAGGGAAGAGGGTTTATGGGACTTTCAGGGGGGGGGGATGCAGGAAAGGGGAAACCATTTGAAATGTAAATAAAGAATATATTGAATAAATAAATAAATAAGAAGTCTCTCAGTGAACAGACCCTCAGAGAGACCTGTCATAGAAGTCTCAGCATCTTAATCCATGAAGTTTCTCTAATACCACGTAAAGAATTCCTTTTCTCTCTTTTGTGTTCCCATCCACATCAGGCCGTTTTTCTTCCAGGAATCTCTCGCCAACCAGTCCAAGAGCACCATATGGGATTATATTCATCATTCTCTCCTCAGAACTTGTCATTATGGGCAACACAAAAATTTCCTAATGACTAAATGTTGAGTCAGTCCAAGTGACTTGCAACAGCAACAAGAATCCAGGCCCCGGGATACTTAAACTCCACTCAGCATATTTAATATCTAATCTGAAATTAGGCAGGCAAGCCAACACACAGTCATGTTCAGAAATCAGCTTTTCAGGGTGCAACTCAAGAAGCAGCTGGAAACGAGGCAATTTGGCTCATTTTCCAACGAGATTTTAGCAATGGACGTCTTTTTTCATTAAAAAAAAAAACCAAAAAAACCTTGAAAATATTTATCCTGAAGTATCCCCATGTGCTACCTAATGATGCCCACATCAGTTATGGCCCACACAGACCATATGAGTAAGGAACTGAGGCATCTCCTCCCACTCAGAAATTTCTCAGTCCTGTTTATGAGCAGCCACTTAACATTGTTCTTTAGAAGGAGCCAATTTAAAGCAGGGGCTGCACGGACGGCTGCACAGATTGCCATGGACACTGTCCAGATGTCACTTCACAGTGTGATAGGAACCTGAAGCTTACTGAAAAGAGTCCATTTCTTTTCTATAAATTCATTTTCAAAAGTACATTTAGGTATGCACTGGGTTAATAGAATTACTCAAATGCTATAAATTTTGAATAACCTTTTCCACAAGAGTCTCTTGATTCTTTATGAAGAGGACTACAGGATGTTCTATATTATGGATACTGTGGAAGCTCACATTTACACATACACACACACACACACTGAACTGGAAGGCTGCTCAGTTAAGAGCAATCATTTGCAGCATAAATACTAACACATAATAATACATACATAAATAGTTCAGTAGTAAAACAGAGGAAATATCACCTCATAGGTTTAGTTCTGTTACCAGTTGGATTTTGTGGCAGATAACCAGTAGCATCCCAACGAAGTCTGATTTGATTTGATGTCCAAATTTCTTCTAAATACTAAAGATGGGTTAAAGATAACCCATAACACCATAGAAATGCCCATGGTACCCATGTCTCCAGGAATATGCTGAAATCACAAACTAGAGGTAGGTAAAGAGGCTTTTCTTAGGTATGGAAACATCTCACAGTCACTTTCAAACTCCAGTGGATGGATACTGCTTTTCCCATATCTTCTGCCTTCACTTAAAACTCCACAGAGGTGAGATATTTGGTGATGTGCTTCCTACCACACGCCTAGCACTCCTGTGAAGATATGAATGACTCCGTGGTACAACGTTCTCAAGTTCACATTAAGCACATCCACCATGAATCCCAATATGGGCATCTGCCAGGGTGTAGGGAGCCTCCTATAGAGAAAGAAAGGAGGATTTAAATGCATATCTGAAAAAATTCAGCCTTTCCCAGGTGCTTCCACAGTTTAATTATGCCTTTATCAGCATCCATTTCCTCCAGGTGCTTAACATCCTCACTGAAGCCTCCATCATGTACAGCAGAGACTAAATCACACACGTACTTGCTACACAAATTATCTTTCTTCCTCCCATTAATGACACAAGAGAGAAATGACTCAACTTGTGCTTATGAACAAAGAAAAGAGTTGAGCAGTTGTCCAATGACACTAATCAGAGTTAGCAGAAAATATGTTTAATTCATTTTCTACCTTTTTCCTTAGTTGAAATGTTTTGACCAGAAAATCGGAAAATTATTTCACGTTTACACCTCATTAGTCTTATGTAAGCATCAGTTCACTTTTACTAAAGATAAGAGTTACCTCAAAGGCTTTTATCCAATCATTTATGCTTGATAAATGAAGCCCTGAAGTAGATTCTCAACAAAAACCAAAAGACATATATGTGCTATTGTGTTCCATGGAGGTTTTTCAAAATGTAGATGACATCTTTAAATCAAATGGGAATGCAAAAAGAATGGGCGGAGACATTATCCAGTGATACAAATAAAAGCATGGTCAGACTGATCTGCCAAAGCAAAAACAGACACTGCCCCTCACTGTGTGTATGTAAAAGCATGCAGACAGATCTGCATTTTATATGTGTGTATCCAACATAGTTGAAAAGAGATATACAAATGTATCTGTACAGAGCTACACTGTCTACATCATATTGTTCATTCTTTGAGTCATTCTAGCATTTGAAAACCACTGGTACAGATGAAAAGAAGTCAGGTTGAAAAGGATGTCAAACTCGTTTTTTGTTTTTGTTTTCATTGGAAGCAAGCAACAGTGTCCAGCTCGTCTCCACCCTGGATAAAACAATGTCCATTAGAAATGTTTCAAGATGATGTTTTGGTTTTGTGGAGATAATTGGCTCTCAACACTCCTAGCAATTAACAGCATCAGGTCGAGTCCCTCAGGCAGCATTTGGTCACCCATTGCCTATCCATGTGTGAACAAATGGGAGAGTGCAAGGGTGATGGGAACAGATGGGGAAGAGATACAAGTACCTCACTGGCACCTTGCAAGGATGCCACATGCTGCTGTTCTTTTTCTGCCCCCATCATTAGAGCCTCTGGCTCCAAAACTGGATCTGAAGAGCCCATGGGCGAGTACAGCTGCTGCCAGCTGTGCAGTCTACTCTTCCCATCTCCTGCACCGCTCACTCGGCACCCTCTGGCACAAAGAAGGAATTTTGGTGCTGAGTCCTTCACCGTCTAGACATGTGGGTTTCGCAGTTGATTTTTTTTTTCCTTTGCAACAATAACAACTCAGTAGGGCTGTAGTTAGGGGTTAATTGGGCATAAAGACAAAATGTGAAAAGACCCAGCTGTTCCTCTCAGGGAGAATTCCAGAGAGTTATTATAATGAGAAGTACCTTTCAACAATGACGCTCTGTCTGGTGATCACACCAAGACCCCAGATGTGACTAAAGTCGTGGAGAAGAATGTAAGTAGGGGAACTAGACAAAGGGACTACGAAAGGATGGAAAAAGCAATAACTACTAAGAAATATTATTCAGATCTTTAGATATAAACACAGTGGTAGATGTTTATTAAACAGATGTTTATTAACAGCACATAAAACTGTAAGCTTTGGCTCGGGCTAATTCTCATTTTATAAATAAATAAATGAATAAATAAATAAGGTAGCAAATAACTAACCAACAAATAAAACTCTTTGTTTTAAGTTCACATAACCACTTGCAAAGCCTCTACTACTTCCCTCTATGCCCCCCCCAGGAGTCTTTCCCTAGAATTCTGCTACTTTGGACCAACTGTCTAGCACAAGGACTTTAAACAGGTCACTGAACTTCAGAATCTATCACTGCAAACAAGAGTATCATCCATCCACTCCAAGCATGGTGACAGCCTCCTACCTCAAACGTATTTAAAATGTGTATTTCTGGATCTCTCCATCAATTTAATACATCAAAATCTCTGTGGTAAGATGCCCAAGGTTCAATCATTAATTTCTCTTTATAGGCTGAAGGACTAATAGAACAGCTGATTCCCAAAGTATCTTTTAGATGTAAAACTCTTGTTGCTCTGGTGGTATATGTTGGCTCCCAAGAAAATCTCAATAAACTCAAAATTGGTTAAAAAAGAAAACTCAAAATAATTATATGTAGTGAAAATTATTTTTAATCACAAGAAGCAATTTTGATGAATTTGCGTTATTTCCAAGATCCAGTTCCTTCTTGGAGGATAAAGATTCATTTCTAAACAGTAAGTGAATAAAAATCTCAAATTTAGGACTATTCAGAAAAATGCCCTAGGCCACACATCATTTTTGAAAACAGACCTCTATTGGGCTACTTTTAAAGAAGCCCATAGTCTTTGGGGGAAATGAATGATTTTTAGTTTTGTGCCTGGCTTTTAACAGCTGAACCATCTCTCCAGCCCATGAATAATTTAAACACAAAAAAATAAAAACAAAACTTGATCATCTTGATTATACCCTCCAAATGGTTGAGCCAGATGAAATTGGTTTTTACTTGCAAAAACAGTAATTCCCTGTGGTTCAATCTAACTTGTATGTATGTGTGTTTGTGTGTGTTCTTACACTGGTTGGGGTTAGTTCTTATGACTACAACATTTAAATGACAACCTCCTCAATCCTCATAATGATGGTAAATGAATTTTCCCATTTAACTGCTTGGCCTATGTCTAAAATTCTTAGATCTTAATAATAAACTGTAGGAGAGCAAGGAGCACTGTGCCCTAGCACAAGCTTCTGAAACCTGCTCCTCCAACATACAGGTGGCTGTGTATTTACCCAGTAACTCTGTATATGGTTGGACTGTGTCTTTTGAAAGACAGTTTCATAGTCTAGCAAATTTTTGTCAGCTGCATTTCTTTTTTAACTCTTCAGGCCATTTTCTTCAAACTAAGCATTCAGTCATTGTCACCAAACACATGAATAGGAGAAAGAAATCTAAAAGTTAACAATTGGGCAAAATGGCATAGATTTACGGGGATTGAATACTCAGAGAAGAAATGAAAAACAATTACACTCACTCAGTCAAATGAGGCATTCTGTGCCTTTTTTCCACCCTCCTGCAATCTTCCTACGTGTTGCCCAACTTGGGGGTGCCAGCGGGATTATTGGGCAACCTCAGCTCTAACTGAAGCCCCCAGAAGCCCTCATTCAGCAGTGAAATTGTTGTCTTCCTCTGATCCACAGATTATGGAGATGAGGAGATGAATGTACCGCACTAAGATTCCCCGCCGAGATAGCTTTTCTCTCTCTTCGGTAGGAAAAAGATCAAAAGGAAACGGGCTAATTAGCATACCAAAGAAGACAAAAACCCCTGGAGCTTATCGTTGTTGCAATCCAATAATAAACACCCGAGTACAAAAAAGATTATTTGATAATGACACACAGAATTGAAAGCCTTTGAAATAGCAGCTTCTAGAAAAAAAATATTTTTGGAAGTGAAAATACCCATAATTATACAGAATAATGCTTATACATCGGGGAGAGGCACTCGGTTCCTGCGAGGGCTTGCAGACCCACTTCTCTAACAACTATGTGGATCTCCTTCATCTAAACAACTCAAAAAAGCCTACAAAAGGTTTCAAATCCCTGCCCAAGCAAACACTCAGCTCTTTCATACTCACCCCTCTGAAATTAAATACAGAATCCTTGCTTTAAAATAAATGGCCCCTTTTCCCAGACCAGGACCAGTCAGAGGCTTCAGTTCCAAAAACCAAAGACATTTGCAACTCTTTGAGATTCATTATCGTTCCCTGTTGCTGTTTTGGGGTTTGGAAATTCTGGTAGTCTCTGCAAATATGGACTTTTTTCAAGGGAGAAGAACGAAGCAACTGTTTAATTATAAACAGGTTACGCTGCCAGAGGGAGACTAGGCTCCCACCAGGGAAAGACCTGCGTAAAGAAAGCCAATCCCTCACTCTGTGTATTAATCTCAGAATTGTGACACTTGTCTCCAGACACTGAGCAGACCTGTATATGGTCATCCGAAGTGATGCTTAGCCTTGCTGGATTTGATTAAGTTGTAGCCTATCCCTTCACACTAAGCATGCAAAGGCAATAGTGGCCAGCATTGATCCATAGGTCAGCAATGGACCTTCCCAAGCTAATCTCCAGCACCTCCTCTAGGACAAATACGATGCTCCTCTGAGTTTGGAAGCTAGGAGACATGCTACTAGAATTTTTTCACGTGGAGAAACAAGGGTTACCCTTAAACCAAAGGCCAGGTCCTATTTAAAATACTTAACACACACACACACACACACACACACACACACACAATTTTGCATGGACTTAACACAGGTAGTTGTAGAGCACTTACCAGAAAGTCCTAGCCCAAGAACTTGCCTCACTTTAATATTTGAACTTATTTCTAACCAAATAAATCAGTGTTTAAAGAGTCTCTCAACTTATAGAGTTTAAATGAGTCATTCTTCTCCTATTTTTTTTTAAACAAAATTCAGATGAAAAATGTTATTTTTGACTCTCCATCCAATAAGATACATTTCTCCCTAGGGCCTCTAGGTTCAAAATAATCAGAATATTATTTTGTTAGTTTCATACACAATTCTCTCTGTTGTCGTTCTTTTTTAGAAATTGTCCATTAGCAATGAAGCAAGCTTTAAATCAGAATTTTACTTAGAAAATGTGTCTACAGAAGTTAAAGAAATGTCATTTACCCACCACTCCAAAGTATTAATTAGACTTAGCTGTTTGCCAGCTAAGTACCAGAGGAGCCCACGGTGATTAGCTGCACTAATTGGAATTTCAAGTGGGTCTGATAACCACACAAAGATAATAGGATTATACCTCCCTGCCCTGGAAAAAGAAGTAGCTTTGTCATAACTGTTTAGATGGTGGTTTTAAGTCGTTTCACACCTAACTACTCCCAAAGAAAGAGAACACTTTGAGATTCTATTTTTATTTCTTCAAAGAAATTAAATTTTAAAAAGAATAGAAAAGTCTTCTGGGTAGCAGCAAAAACAAAGAGAACAGCCTTCTTTGTCTCTGGGTGCTGACTTGTCTGGAGAAACACAGAATTAGAACCTTTCCTGACCACCACCAAGAGTTCCTATGAGTCAGAGTCAGTTAGACCTTCCCCTTTCAAAAGGAACATATTTTGTTTGGATGTAAAGAAACTCAGACATTTATGAACACTGCTATCCCCAGGGTGGCCAGAACTATAAATATTACTCATCTTGTGAAAGTGTTTTGCAGATATTATTAGCCATATTTTATATGGAAAGAAGCTATCATTCAAGATGGTGTGATATACATCTATAATTCCAGTATCAAGGAGGCTGAAACAGGGGGAATCACAATTTGTAGCCAGCCTTGACTATATGAAATTTTTTATTTAAAAATGTTAAATGTGCCACCTCTATCCCCTTATTCTCCTTTCTTAAGAGCATTTTCCGTTTAGGAAATGGAAAATTTTCTGGCCATATGCACTCAAAGGCTAGGACAGAGAGTTCACAAGTTCAAGATTGCAATCTGGAAAGAATAAAGCACAACCCTAAGGACTGTTGGACAGGCATACATGAAAGTATTCATTCTGTAGCACATGGTCATGGTTATGTAGAAAATCTCAAGTGGTAGAGATGACAGATGGAGTTGCCATAGCAACTTAAGGACATATGAAAGGCCAACTCACCACTACAAATTTTCATCACAAGCCAAGCAATAGCTTTAGATATTCATTAGACTGGCACATTGTGGTATACACGTTGGCTGTGGTATGCATGGTTGCTTTCTCCCTCAGGGTGTGGAATCTTGGCCCTTCAAATTGATGTCAAAGGCCAAGTTGTGGTTTACATATCTTTATTCAACATGGGGTGATGTACATCCACAAATCCAGCACCAAGGATGCTGAAACAGAGAGATTACAAGTTGTTTTTTTTTTTTTTTTTTTTTGGTTTTTTTTGTTTTTTTTTATTCGATATAATTTATTTACATTTCAAATGATTTCCCCTTTTCTAGCCCCCCCCCACTCCCCGAAAGTCCCTTAAGTCCCCTTCTCTTTCCCTGTCCTCCCACCCACCCCTTCCCACTTCCCTGTTCTGGTTTTGTCGAATACTGTTTCACTGAGTCTCTCCAGAACCAGGGGCCAGTCCTCCTTTCTCCTTGTACCTCATTTGATGTGTGGATTATGTTTTGGGTATTCCAGTTTTCTAGGTTAATAACCACTTATTAGTGAGTGCATACCAATGATTCACCTTTTGAGTCTGGGTTACCTCACTTAGTATGATGTTCTCTAGCTCCATCCATTTGCCTAAGAATTTCATGAATTCATTGTTTCTAATGGCTGAATAGTACTCCATTGTGTAGATATACCACATTTTTTGTATCCACTCTTCTGTTGAGGGATACCTGGGTTCTTTCCAGCATCTGGCAATTATAAATAGGGCTGCTATGAACATAGTAGAGCATGTATCCTTATTACATGGTGGGGAATCCTCTGGGTATATGCCCAGGAGTGGTATAGCAGGATCTTCTGGAAGTGAGGTGCCCAGTTTTCTGAGGAACCGCCAGACTGATTTCCAGAGTGGTTGTACCAATTTGCAGCCCCAAATTTTCATTAGAAGTTAAATGTGCCCCCCCCCATTACTTTCCTTTCTCTATGCACTTTATTTGGGGTGAACAAGGGCTATATATGAACACCAAAGAGTGGAAGGGGTTCTTCTTTGGGTGAAGTTTTACTGGCTGGAGTTTAGAGTACTGAGAATACAGTTTGCATGCAGTACCTATGCCACATTATTGAATATGTAGGAAAAGTTATGGAAAAGGAAAGCCATGAAAAATCCAAATTATTGAAAAAATGTCAAAATACATGTATCAATATGAAGAAAAATGAAGAAACTATAGCTACATCCTAAGACCTTTTCTATAGTAATTTAAGGGGAGAAAAAACCAAAGATGTCCTATGAAAACTTATCAGGGCACGTTTCATAGATATATAACTTTCAAAAATGGGAGGAGCCAGTCAACCAGAGACAGATTTTGTTCACTTTAAAATTTTTCCCTTGGGTTAACAAATGACCAAAACACACTGAAGTGGAAATTTCTGCTTTCTTTGGAGACTCAGTTGTGTTTCCAAACTCTCTTATAAGAGAATGTTTTGCTGAAGCAGATACATGAGAGGATGTTTTGCTGAGAACAGACACATGTTGTTTTTCTGGAAGCTGCCTGGAAAAAAATGTGATGTTTTGCTGGAGCAGATGCTATAGAGAACACATGGTGTTTGGAAATGGTATAAGTATAACCCAACAGACAGTGGACGACACTGTGGAATTGGGTCACCCTGCTACTCTTTGCTGGTCTTTGTTGGGCTTTGCTAATGCTGGTCTTCACTGATGACACTGGCATTGGTTCATCTTGCCACTCTTTGCCAATCATCACTTGTTATGACTTTGTAGAGAGAAAAATACCAAAGAACTTTTCATGAGATTTTGGAAGCTTCTTGCCACTTCCACAGACTTAGGCCAATTGGCAGAGCTTCAAGATTTGGTCTCGATTGAGTTACCACTGCTGATTCATGTGAACTGAACTGCTGGTAGCCTGACAACAAAGATCGGCATTGCCCTAAAGAATTATTTCAAGTTAGCATCCCTCTTTGCCCTATTAACTTTTCTTTCCCACTATTTCTGATGAATGGTTAGATAGAAGGGAGGTTAAAGTGTTTAAGAACCCTTACTAAAATGGGTTTGAAAAATCTAAGCCCACTTTATGGTTCCTTGGATGTTTAAGATAGAAAAGAAGTAAGTTCCATACTCTAATGTAGGCTTCAGACATTAAAAGATTTGATCTTTTATTTCTATGCCCTAGTGTTAAATAGTATATGCCAGAATTATTAGAAGTCAGTAGTAAATGTTTAAGGAGAGAGGGAGAAAGGGATAAAGGCAAGGAGGGAGGGGAAATAAAGAATCTGATTGCAATTTTCTAAAATCATAATCAAATCTTTGACAATTAAGAACCTATGGTAATTGCAAGCAAGGCTTTGTGATACTGTGAATGTTGATGTCTAGCCACATATTTTCGGCTGTGGGGTAAAGCCATGTATTTGGTCACATAACTGAGTACAGGGTAATGAAAAATTTGGCAAAAGCAGAGGTTTATTTCTACATGTGCAATGACAAACCCAAATTCAAAATCAAACATGACATGAACCTGAAGTGGTCCTGGCAGTGTTCATCCATGTTACTTCAAACATCTCCACTGCAGCCTTGGCTCAGAACATACACCATGAACCCCTCCACCACGCATGCTGTGATACCATATAACAGCTTGCACTCCTAAGCAATGAACAAACCCTGCCTGAAAAGTTCAGCTCACATTTGAGACGTTTATGGTACAATTTTTAGTGTTTTTATCATACGCATACAATGTTTTCTGCTCTTATACAAACATAATGGTTAAATTGCAGAAAACAAAACTTTAAAGGTTTTTCTTACTATTATTCTTTAGCCTGTAAATAGCAAATTAGTATATCATTAGACTGTTATATTAAAATGTTAACTTTTTTCAATTATTCCTTGAGTTTCATAAAAAAATTCATTAACAAATGTTAATATGGATTAGGATAAAATTTCCAATAATTTCTGAAATTATTCTAAACATGCTTCTCTATTTTGTACTATATATTTATGCAAAGTGGCATTCTTAGCATTGATGGCTATAAAATCAAAACATCAACTATGCTCTATGTCCCACAAGATCACAGAGTCAAAATTTAATCCTTTGTATAATAATAAACAGGCACGCTTATCTAATTAGTAGACAAACTTGAATCTTTAACATATTATGAAATTATAGAAATACTAAACAATAAATTTTATGATGTATTTCCAGGAAATGCTTCATTTAGATGTCTATTTTATATACCTACAGCCTAGGAGTAATGTAAAAATATCTCAGACAGAAAGGGTCATAAGTGGGAGAATTTTAAGAAACCTTGATATAAAAGATATAAGAGACTAAATGAAGAATATATTTATTACTCTTTTAGGTGCAACTTGAAGGAGATTTTATTTGAGTTTTGCTACAAATAAGAATGGAAGACCTATTAGAAAGCAAAGAAAAGGAGGGCCTAAATTATGTACTAGGAGAACAGGAAGTAAAATAGTCATTTGAGGCAATGGGGAAATTAGAAATTAATACCCCAAATTAGAGTCAGCTACAACAAGAACTTAAAATATGTAGAACTTGAAATTATGTGTTGGTAAAGATCTGATGAGCATCAGTAAGACCCTTAGTGGGAGGGAACATGGTAGTGAGGCATTGGCTTCTGGAAGTTGGAGAAATGACAACCTTCTATGAATGAGCAGATTAATTTGCAAAACTATCACGTGGAAAATAGAAAGTCACCTAATTAATTTTTGTATTCAGTTCTAGAGATATTCATGTAGAATGTTTAAGGAAATACCTGGTGTCCTTTAGTTGCCTAAGATATATTATGACAGTAAAATGACCTAAAAATTAACTTGTTTTCCAGTAAAAAAATTTTTAAAGTGCAAAGAAAGCACTTTGTGGGGAGGGGTCAAAAACAAGTAATCTTTATTTTTACTGTTCTTTAGGAAATCATTTCCAGAGTGTCTAGGGGTTTCACTGCTGTAAACAGGCACCGTGACCAAGGCAGCTCTGATAAGGACATGTACTTGGTGCTGGCTTACATGTTCAAAGGTTCAGTCTATTATCATCAAGGAGGGAGCATGGCAACTTCCAGGCAGGCTTGGTGCAGGAGGAGCTGAGAGTTCTACATCTTCATCTGAAGGCTGCTAGAAGAAAACTGGCTCCCACTGTGGTGGGTCTTAAAGCCCACACCCACAGTAACACTTCCTCCAACAAGGCCACACCTCCAAGTAGTGCCACACCCTAGGCCAAACACATTCAAACTACCACACAGAGTAAGAAGTTGCCTGAAGGAAAACAACAAATCCCAGGACCCTACCATGTAAAACAGGACCTACAAGCAAAATGCCAAATTAAATATACAGGTTTTGATATTTCAGAAAGAATAACAGCACTGTCTGATAGCTCTCTGACAAGTAAGAGAGTTGTTACTCTTCATGGCTTTCCTCGGAGACTTTCAACATGGGTAGGGGTAGGGCACAAGAAGGGAAAAATATTTCAAAAACATGAGGGAATCATTCATGGTGCCTGGCTATGGGTTTCCCTGCTCTTATGGCTCATTGACCAATTCAATCCACAAGGGCAGAAGGAGCAGAGATGATGAGTTGGGGGAGTTCAGAAACCTTGTGAATATGTAAGGTGAATGACCACACCAGAACCAGCTATCATTAGACAGATCAACTTTACTTAGGGTGATTCAAGGCTTATAAAATTTGGGGGGGGGGGTGAGGGTAGGAACATCCAGATGGGCAAAGTTCATTGCCTGGGGACTTGGGGTACCTGGATTGCCTCATTAGCATGGGGAAGCATTTCAGGAACCTCAGGTGCTGGCAAAACAAGTTTTATCAGAAGAAAGGATATTGGTCCTGTAATCAAATTGAGGCTATGTGACATTTCTCAGGTAGAGGTGTGTGTGGACCCTCTGGTCCTTCATAAATGGGAGCTGTTACTACCATCTCTGTTCTACAAGTATATCTTAATAATGATGAAGAAGGGGACATGCAACCTGTTGTTTCACATCACAAGTACTGAGGCTAAAGCCGCCCAGCAGAACTCTCCATTCTCACTTGTCCTAATAAAGATAACAACATTCTAAACTCCTGAGACCTGCTGCTATTGTAGAATCGATCTTTAAGGGGCTCTCAGTGAGAGTGGGGTGAATTGCTTCAGTAGGAGCCATGGGGACTCTTAGGGGCCATCCAATTGCAGTAATCAGAGGTTTTACTAGCTCATAGTGAACCCTGACTCTCATTCTCAGGGACATTAGCCATGTGAGCAACTTTGGTCTGTGAGACATTAGCATGTATGAAGCAGCTTTGGTTTGTGAGACATGTATGAGGCATGTATGAAGCAGCTAACAAAGAGCTCATAAGCACCTTACAATTTGGAATAACCTTTTGGAAATGTTCCTGAAACCCATCTGACCTACTGTGTGGAAGCTTAGCTATCCCTTCAGCGATTCATGGAAAACTTCAATGATTCTATTCATTTAGCGACATGGTCAATATTAGAAAGACACCTTAGATATTCCAGTCAAATAAACTTAAGCCACATATGAATTCCTCACATGAAGCCTTGATAAAATCTCAGAATCAGTAGTGCATGTGTGCTGGTAGTGATTTATTATAAATAATAAAGTAGTGAAACTATCATGTGTGTTTCCATTTTAAATTATCTTATCTTTTGATAATATGATGTGTGAACTAATTTTCTCATGGCTTGACCTTAAAAGCCGAAATTGCATATTGTAAGGTTCCAAATTATTTCAATGTTCTGCTCAATTAATTTCTAGGTTATATCAAATAATGAGTGATAATACTGCAATTTAATTACATGAGAAGGCAAGAGTGAACACCAGTTTTGCAATACAAGATTAGGATTCTTAGAACAGTTGTCCCTGAGTCCACAAGGAAGGTATTCTTCACCACTGTTCTTTCTTTATTGCATCAGTTCTAGGCACAACTATCTCATGTGTTTGAAACTTGTAGATACTATTGCCTCACATGTAAATGTAGTGTTTTATCTGCCTTTTCTGGTTTGGTCTGGGGTCTAAAACATTGTCTGACATACAATAAGTTTTTATTAGTGTTAAGGCCAATGCATGCTCTTAAGATTAAAATGCAAATTGCCTCAGGCGGACACTTCTAGAATCCAGTAGCATTTCTAGTCTTCCTTCTCTTCCTGGAACATGGATGATGTTTCTTATCCTCCTTTTCAGTTGAGAAGAGCATGTGGGTACTTCTGGCCAACAGACTGGAAGTAGTGACTCCATCACATGACTCTTCCACTTAGGTAAAACACTGAGGACCCAGGGAAGTTGCTTCTTGTTCTTCTCCCTTACCAAGCAAACCCCCAACATCTCATCGTAAGATGGAGTTGCCCAGAATCCTTTGCTCCCACATAGGGTGTGACCATTTTAGGTAACATCAAGATCTGCAAATAATGAGCCTCACTGTACTAAATCACTGAAAGTTTGGAACTGTTTGACTTGCATCATAATCCTGCCTTTCAGTGGTTGATATAGTATAATAATTAACAATAAGCCTTTTAAATTCTGTAACTACAAAACCTGGATGGATTTCACATCTACTATACACACATTCTACAGTAGGCCAAGAAATGTAGACAAAGATGGAGTAGTTACTACTTGTAAGCAGTTTATAGTTTTATGAGCAATAAATTATGTATACCAGATATTGTAATATAAGAAAAATATGTGTCATAGTATAGGTATAAGAAAGATGATACACAAACCAACCTGAAATAGATATGATGATGATTTCTTAACTAGACCCTTAGTGGGGCAAATTATGCAAATGAAAACAGCTTAACTTTCCAGTCACATGAGCCACAGTGCAAAACGCCCAGCTGTTAGGTGATTCTTCGCTCCCATAGCTTGGTGCAGTTCACCTGTAGGCTTATTGTGCATTGAACTGTGTCTGCCAAAATTTATGTTAAAGAACCTGTCCTCAGGACCTCAAAATGTGACATTATTTAAAATAGTGCTTTGCAAAAATAATCAAGTTAAAATAAGATCATTACAATGGACATTAGTCCAATAGACCGGTGTCCAAAGAAATGCAAAAGTTTGGAGACAAACATACAGAGAGCAAGGAATGTGTTTACAATTCAAGGAATACTAAAGATTTCCCACAAACCATCAACAGTTATGGAGAAGAATGAAACAGAGGCTCATAGCCCTCAGAAACACAAACCTTCCTGGCCTCTACCATTAGGAATCAAAGTATTTATGTTAATTAAACCACCTGGGGGTGGAACATGGTGGCAGAAGCCTTTAAAAAACCAATGCAGTCATATTGATACACGATACAAAGAAAGGAAGGAAAGCCTGGCAGAAGAAAGATATATCTGAGGCTTAGAGAAATAAACGATAACTGCATAGCTGGTTTCTAAAATAATAATAATAATAATGATGATGATGATGATGATGATGATGATGAAAAGGTTGAACTGGACACAATGCAATCAATGGATCATGGCGAACCTATGCCTAGTGGATATATCTACATCACAGTTCCTTCATCTATAGCTCAGGAACATTCCAAAAGAGAAGGGAGAAAAAATTGTAGAGGACAGAATACCAAGAGATCTTCTGTGAAGCAGTCTCTCCTAGAAATGGCTGCATAAACATACAGGAACAATGGAAATATCAATAGAATTACTAACATGGAAAGAGGAAAATCTCACAAGTTCCCATCAATAGACAAAGAACTCCAGGCACACTCATGACTACTGAGAGAGGAAGAATTAGCCTCTCCAAGGGATAAGCCTTGACAGCTGATTCAATACAAACTGATCATCCCCTGAAAACATATATACACAAACAAGAATGAACTCAGCAGGTTTTATTTATATATTTGTGCATACACATGTATATACGTGTGGCAACAATCAAAGAAAAAGAGGCTATCAATTTTAAAATGAGGGTGGTTTAGAAAAGTTGGAAGGAGAGTAACTTGGGAGGAGATGAAGGGAAGAAATGGAACGTGATGTCACACACACACACACACACACACACACACACACACAAGTCTGTAACTGGAGAGTCCAGAGGCTTCAGGGAGTAGAGCCAGCTCTGTGTTGCAGCTGTTCTTTATCTATTTCTCCTTCTTTCTCTTCGCTGGCAACAAATCATATTGATTAGGAAAAAGTGGAAGAGTAACAAATATTTCTGGCTCTTATTGCCTGTGGTGGGAAAAGGGAAGAGACAACTGATGGGGGTGGGTGGAGGTTGACTTTGTTTTCAGAGTTTGAATAGGCTACCAAAACAAAGGACAGAGAGAAAAGTGTGTGTGCTCCCAGGAGTGCCCTCTTATTTTTCCCATTTGCTTTCATTTCTTCAGTGATTGTATTTCAAATATGACTTTTACTTTTGCCAGACCAATACAATATAACAAAAATTCTAAAATTAAAAATTCTCCAAAACTGTCCAGTGTTTCCTAAGTGATGTGGGTGTCACAGCATTAGACCAATTTTCCGTGTGTTATCGTAATAGTTCCCAACTCATTGGCTCTTTGAGCCTCACCCCAACACAGAGAACGTCTCTCCCACTTTTTCTTACACTTTTTCCTTTGTCAAGGATGTGACATGAAGTAATGACACAACCTCTTAATATGACTTGTCCAAGTGCTTCTGAAAGAAATCTCAAATGAAGAGAACCAAAGTATTTTGGGATAATGTCAGGTAATAACAAGAAACTTTACAATTTCCCACAGAGGCCATTTTCCAATGCCAGTCTCTTTAGTTAGCTGATTGTTGTTGCTGTTGTTATTGTGGTTGTTGCTGCTGCTGTTGCTGTTGTCATCCTCATCATCCTCTTCCTCCTCCTCCTCTACTTCCTCCTCCTCCTCCTCCTCCTCTCCTCCTCTACTTCCTCCTCCTCCTCTTCCTCCTTCTTCTTCTTCCTCCTCCTCTACTTCCTCCTCCTCCTCCTCCTCTTCCTCCTTCTTCTTCCTCCTCTTCTTCCTTCTCTGCCTTCTTCTTTTCCGACTTCCCTTTAAAATCTTACAGATTTGGAGTCTCACCAAGGACTTTAAACATAGTTTTTTGTGTCCTAAAGGCAAGCCAACCCTTGCCAACATCCTTAGAAAGTTGTGCACTGTTTTATTGGACACTTTACAGAATAAATAGATGGTACATCTCTCCCCTCTAGGGAGGATAAAAAGAAAGTTGAAAGAGGTTGTTTACCAGAACACACATTTATTAAGATTTTACTTTATTAAAATTTTTCATATAAAGAACAATAACTTCCCTTGAAGTTAAGATATTTTATCATTGCTATAACAGTAAAGAGGAAAGTAAAAGAGTCATAGGGGTCAATAATAACAATTAGCACTTATGCAGGCATCTCTATTTTCAAAGTGCTTTATGAAAGATTAACTTATTATTCTTCCCGATGTTCTTGTCACATTTATAAAGCATTAGAAGGTTCTGACATCCTTTCAGTACAGTTCCATATAATCTATGATCAGTCATGTTGTGGTTTGCCTATAAATACATCCAACTGAAGTTCTGATTAGCCTGGACATGGACAGATAAACCAACAAACTCTCAAAGATTTTGATGGGAAAACCAAATGGTTCATACTGGCTCCTTAGTTCAAAGATTTACTCAAAATCAAGTTGCATAGACAGTGGATTCTTACTGTAAGCACCTAACCAAATTTTGTTAAATTGCTATCCTTCAGTATTTTTGCTCGTTTAAGTCACGTTTACCTGAAGAATAAGAGCTGTGCTGTGAACTCGAACTTATGCTGATTCACATAGATGCTTTTAAAAAGAACATTGTGAAAATAAGAAAATAAAAGGTCAATTGTTGACAAATTCTTCATTAAGTTATGAATATCATGATACCTGCCCTGTCCTCTAGAAAATTAGTACAAAGAAATAAGTGTTATATACAGAAAGCAAAATGCAAAGACCTAAAATGCAAATTTTAACTGGATATGAAATACGAGCCCCAATGTGCTCATTGTTGAAGGCTTGGTCCCAGGCTGGTGGTACTATTATGGGAGTAGAAACTTCTAAAGAAAATAGGTAATTGGGAGTACTCTTGAGATCTGTATCTTGTCACAGGTCCCTGCCATGGTGTGAACAGCCTCTGCCCCATGTTCTCACCACCAGCAGGTTCTGCCTCATAGGTTTGATGGAGCCATTGTCTCTGAGCATAAATGGTGAGAGCAAAATACATAATTATATTTTAGAAGTTGTTATGTCAGTCAATTTGTCACAGTGATGAAAATCTGACTAACACATGTGACACAGAAATCAGTCCTAGAGAAAGGTTTCTGTTTTGTTTTTCATTTGTTTGCTTTCTAGATTTCCAGACCATTACCCATATTGTCTTCCTTTGCATTTCTATATATTCAATCAACCTGCAATAAAATGGTACAACATATAAAGTAACATGTTTCCTTCTATGCTTACTATAGAAAACTCCATTTGTTTAGAAACTACATACATGTAAAACAACCAAAACCATATACAACATAACCTAAGGTTTAATAATGGCCTTTCATTTAATTTAAGTTTGTGTGTGTGTGTGTGTGTGTGTGTGTGTGTGAGAGAGAGAGACAGACAGACAGACAGACAGACAGACAGACAGAGACAGAGACAGAGAAGAGAAGGAATTGCTGGGTTGGGAACTGCATCTCCTGCACAACTGAACTGAGTAGCTATGTCTCTACACATAATGTTGTATCTTTTATCAGTTTCTCTCCACTCTTGTTTTGTGAAACGAGGTCTGCAGCTCATCAGTTTGGCTCAGCTGGCTAAACAGTACACTTCAGGAATCTGTCTCCATGCATACGTCCTATCCGAGAGCTAGGGTTACAAGAGCACACCACCACCCTTGGGTCTTTACTTAGGCTGGGGGCATTGAACTCGGGTCCTCATACATGCATAGCAGACACTTTACCAACTGATCCCTATTTAAGATTTTCTATGCTGCAGCTCCTGGTTTTAGCTGCTGTTTAGCATTTTCTTTATTTTAGAATACTGAGGATTGAACCTAGGTCCTCATATTTGCTAAACATACCTTCTCCATTAAGCCTTATCCCTCACAATTTCTTAGAATTTTATGAATTTGAAGAAAAATCTAATATCTATCTGTCTATCTGTCTATCTATCTATCTATCTATCTATCTATCTATCTATCTACTTATTTTGACACTCAGTTCCTCAGTGTAGGCCTGGCTGTCCTAGAACTCACTATGTAGACCATGTTGTCCTTGAGCCAAGAGATCCTCCTGCTTCTGTCCAGCAAATTCTTTAAAAAATTCTCTTCTTAATGTAAAGTTGTAGTTTTTTTTCTTGGTACATGGGTTTTTCTAGAAATCCATGGCCTGGACACACACTTTATTAATGCTGGTTTTAGTGAGGACAGTTTATTTTGTCAGCATGTTCCACGGGCATCATGAAAGCATTTAAGTTTTCTAAACAGAATGTGTCACTTCCTCAAAACTCCAAGACTACCATTTCTCTTAACTGTGATGAACACCAGAGTTCCCAACAATCACCTTCTCTTCCTTTTAAGCTCCTCAGCCATACTTCTTTGCTTCCACTACTTCCTTCATCCCCAAGCTGAGTCTTTTCAGGACCACGGTCAGCGCATCACCCTGTGGTCGCTCACTCTCTTGTGGCCTTTGGAAGCTCTATGTGAGTATGTGAAGTTGTGCCTCTCTGTATCTACATGTTTATTGTGCTTTGGCGGTGGGTAGGGGGGACCTCTTTCTTGTTTTGTTGTTTTATCCTATTCTGATTTGTTTGATTTAGATTTGTCTCATCTTAGATTATTTTACTATTATTCCTTAGATGCCTGTTTTTATAATGAGAGAAGGGAAGTGGATCAAGATGGGGGGAGGGAACTGGGAGAAGTAAAGAGTGGGGCGGGGTGTAAACCACAATCAGAATATATTGCATGAATAAAATCTACTTTCAATACAAGAAAAAGTTTGAAAAAATAAAAATAAAAAAGGCAGTACAGAAAAAAGAAGAAAAAAGGAGGAAAGTCACTGTTCTCAAGCCAACCTTTATTTGTGTGACATCTGTAGTAGCTACTAACTTCTTTCACTAAGCCTCACATATACCTCCCTTTTTTTGTTTGTGATCCTGCAGCTGAACCAAAATGCACCTCTTGTGTGAGCAAGGACAAATGTTAGGCTCATCATTAAAGGCCACTAGAAAAGAAAGTCAAGAGAGGGTAAGGATAGCTTCTGATGTCAGTACTTCCCCTCCTATTGACTGTTGAGTAGCTTCCATGACAATAGGCAGCTCCCTGCTATCAGGATACAGGGTCCTCAGAGACATAACCCCTGCTGTGGCTTTACCCTACCAGGTGACTTTCTGACCAGTGGGGCCAGGATTGCCTCAGTTAAATTCTATGCTGTCCATTAGTTATACCACAGTATAGGCATTGGCAGGGACTTCATCAGATTTGGTCCTTCTTTGTATACTCTCCTTCAGCCGTCTAACTTGTATCTGCCCCTGCATTTTTATACCTACTTCCTTGAGGGTCATTTCATACTTCCAAATGGCAAATACCATTGAATGAGTTCACAGTTTTCATATAGTATTACATTTCCACAAGTTCAAATTACTATTAGGTCTCTTGTTCTCTAATTGTTTATTGTTTCATTACTCTGTTTAGAAATAATAATTTTATTTCTATAAATAAATTTTATAGAAATGTTTAGATGTTTAGATGTTTAGAAATAATAATTTTATTATTTCTAAACATCGATCAAACCATGCCAATTAGCTACCCTATTGCTATTGGACTAAAGAGGTTATGGTGGAGGATGGGGGTCTGAGAAAACTAAGAAAGGAATTATAACATCACCTTCCTTGCAGGTCTGAACCACACAGACACAGAGGCTACAGAGACCCATTTCTCCCTCCCAATCCTGCCTCCTACCCCAATATCAAGTGGAAGCTGAGAGAGTCAGAGGGATCTGAGAACTTCATTTTTAACTCCACTCAGCTGTGCCAGCAATTGACACAGTAATATTCTTTTTATTCTTTATTTTGTACTATTTAATCTCATTCTGGAATGTGTCCTGTGATGATTTTACTTTCATCAGTATATATTTTAGTCATGTTTTAGGGTTACTGTATATGTTTCCTCATCCAGCCTAATAGAAAGAATTCTTCACTCTAGCAACTACCCATATTTCATGTACTCCTGCTCTCATTTCTGTCTTTCTCTCACCTCTATCCTCTCTATGTTTCACTCCTTAATTATTACTTTCTATGCTTTAACAGTCTTTAAATCTGTAGACTGGAACTCTCTTTCAACTTTCACCTCTGCATTACTTTACTCATTTATATTTTCCTTTTCAAAGCGCATTTTATCCCCATCCTTACCCATCTTACTTATTAATGGATTAATCATAATCTTAGTAACTAAATTTTGAACCCACTTAGACTATCCTTGTTTGTTTATTCTCCAACAGTTATTGAAGTCAAAAGGAGATATTGTTATTTATCAGCTAGCATAAAATTTGAATTGTGTTGATAGTCAACAGCAGTGGTAGTTCTAAGTATATTTTCTCAAGTAATACTATAGAGCCCATTCTATGCATCCTAAACTCATGCCCTGGGGGTTGTTACCTGAACTACATACCCAACTCTACCACATCCAAGTCCTACTTGAGTATTGTAAATACTTCAACTTAAAAAAATTTATTTGAAAAGAATCCTAAGTAATAACTGCAGATGCATAAATCCCAATGTAGTGACATAAGACACAAGGAAAACCAGGCTACAGACTGCTCTGGAAATTACTAATGCTGAAGTAACAACATCTAATAAAGGGAGTTGGGTGAAATTATAGAGAACTCAGAAGAATGATTCAAATCGGTGAAAATAACGAAAAGAAGGTCCCTATTGAGAACTCAAGCAACTAAATAAAATAATATGGGTGTTGTAAGATATAGAAGAATAATTCAAAAAAGACAAGTACTGAAGTATAAACAATCTGAAATACTGGGTGTGAAAAATATAATAGGTCTAGTATAAAAGCTCTGTTGAAAGTCTTTCCAACAGAGTAGATCAAGGAGAGGATAGAGCATGAGAGCCTGAAAACAAGATGGGAGAACTGGAGCCAACATGGACAAGATGAAATCAATAGAGTTCTGCTGGGACTTCTAAGATAGAAATGATACTCTAATATCAAATTGATACGTTAGAGGCATAGAAGTGTTGGAATTTCATTCTAAAGGTATAGAAAACACTTTTCAAAAGGATCACAATAGGAATTTCCTCAGAATTAGGAAAAGAAATGCCAATATAGGAGGCATTTAGAACACTAAAGAGACAAGACTGAAAAAGGACCATTCCTGTCATGTTATAATTAAAATACCAGTACTGGTGATATGGCTCAATGGAGAAGGGTTGACACCCCTTGACTCACCAAATTTGACAACCTTAATTCCAAGGATCTACATATTAGAAGAAAAGAGACTCCAGCAATCTCTCTTCTACTTCCACACACACTATAGCATGCACTCATGTGCACGTATGATTGCACAAACTCATGCAACATGTTTGCACACGTGTGTATGCATGCATTCACACTTAAAAAGGCAAATTACTAGATAGTATTAACTATCTAGTATAACTAACTATATACACAAAACAAATAAAGTTTACTAAAGTGAGTGGCAATAAACATCAAGTCACATATAAAGGTAAACCCATCAGAGTAAGAATGAATTATTCAACTGAAACTTCAAAAGCCATAAGTACTTGGAATGATGGTTTTCAAGTTCTGAAACACAAACACAGAATATTATACCCAACAAAGATACCTGAAGTATGCACGATATGAGCAAAACATATAGTAAAGAAAGCTTTGTATCAGGATAAACACTCAATCAAACTATAAAAGATACTTGGAGGAATCATTCTGACTGGAGAGAAAAACAAACCCATCAACAAAGCCTTAGGGAATAAAAACTACACGAGGATAATAGTTAAGCAAGAGAAGAAGAGGAAAAAATCCGAACACTTCATAGTGACAGGAATCAATACATACCTTTCAGTAATAACTTCCAATGTTAATGGTCTCAATCCCTCAGCCAAAATGTACAGAGTAGTAAATTGCATCAAAACCCAGAAAACATCTATTTCATTTATTCTAGAAAGCTACCTCGCCACAAAAGACAGATACAACTTTAGACAAACCGGATGTGGAAAAGGTGTTCAAGCAAATGGACTGAGAAACCAAGCAGGTGCCACTGTCTGAATAGTTGGCAAAACAGACTTCAATTCAATCCCAGTGAGAAACAATAAAGATGGTCACTTCATATGAATTCAGGAATCAATCCTTCAAGAGAACATTATGAATCTAAATATATACATGCCAAACACAGGTGTACCCAACTTCATGAAACAAATACTATTAGACATAACATTTCAGATTCACCCCAGCATGATCATAGTGAGTGACTTCAATACCTTTCTCTTTCAAACTGACAGGTCTTCTTAACAGAAAATAAACATAAAATACACATATTAAATGGCATTATAGATCAAATTAATTTGACATCATCTATAAAATGTTCCACCTAAATACTGCAGAGTATATATTCTTCTCAATAGACCACAGAATCTTGTATAAAATAAACCTTTTATTAGGAAACAATGAAGGTTTCAACAAATATAGGAAAATTGAAATAATTCTTTTATTTTATCTCATCACATGAAATAAGACAGCAAATCAAGAGCAGGAGAAACCCATTAACAAATACATGGAATATACAAATTCATGGAAACTAAACAACATACTACTGAATGATGAATGAATCCTTGAAGAAATATGGAAGGAAATTAAACAGTTTTTAGAACCAAATGAAAATGAAAACACAGCACACCAAAATCTTCATGATATAATGAAGGCAGTCTTAGGGGGGGAGTTTATAGCTCCATATGCCTGCATTAAGAAATCAGAGCACATAAAAAGCTTTTGAAGAAAATCTAACATGCCTTCATGTTAAAAGTCCTGGGAAAAACTCAGAATGGAAGGAACAGATCTTAACAAAACAGAGGCTATTTATAAAAGATCCCACAGTTAGTATTATAGTAAATGGGGCAAAATTCAAGGTATCCCCTCTAAATTCAGGAACAAGCCAAGAGTTTCCACTTTCTCCACTCTTATACACTATAGTACTGAAAGACTTAGTGGGAGCAATTAGACAAGAATCTCTACTTGTAGATGATGTGCGTCTATACATGAGACCCTAAAGACTCCACCAGAAAACACTTAGAACTGATAAACATTTTCAGCAAAATGACAAGATGAGAAATTAACGCACAAGATCAGCAACCTTCCTATATGCCAACGACAAACACACTGAAAGAGAAATCAGGGAAATTACTTCATTCGTTATAGCCTCTAAAACTAAAGACATACAGAAAAGTATTATGGAAATCCACAGCTTTTCATGCTAATTAAAAATGTAGTTCTTTACAAAGGTGTTTGAACAGAGGTACATTGATGAGTAGATAAATGTTTTCCCCAGCACTCATGGGTTATTAAATGAAAATCAAAATGTCAGGCATCTCTCTACATGCTATTAGTCAGAGTTCCCAAAGGCCCACCAAACAACAAGACTATTGTCTTGCTCTTGGTTACCCACCATATCAAAATGATAATGACCCTTTTGCTGAAGACAAAACATACTTTGGTTTCAGTACAAAGAGAAACAGAGCAACAACTTATATGGAAACTGTAACTGCCCGCAGTTACATCGAATGGATTACCTGGAAGGGAAGCTGGGGATATATGGGAAGGTGGCAAAAAGAGACAGAGACCAAGATAACACCTGCTATTCAAGATCTCAATGTTTAATGAAGAACTCTCAATATATAGGCAGAGGAAAACCCTTCCCCAAAGGCTGGAAACTTCTCAGCAGAACCCTCAGGAGACTGCAGGTCCTTGAAGAACAATAGGCTTCACCTTGGTCTGAGCACTCCACCCTAAATGGAGGGGATTATGGCTGACACAGGAGTTCCCATTCAAAGGCTGGGAGAGGAGGCTGCTTGGTCAATGTCAAGTTCCTGCCAGGTGGCATGGCACCTCAATAAGGCTCTCTACAGGAAACATCCTCTCTATGGCTAGTTTTCACAGTACTCTGTGCTGTGTAAGCTCCTGGGGAAGAAATGCCATCAGTGAATATACCCAGAAGTGAACTGTGTGCTACAATAACAACCTTCCAAGAAGGGTGTGCTTATTGATGCAATTGTGGCAAGATTATTATGGTGATAACCAATCACTTTATGATTGGATTTGAGGCTGTATCAGTGGGAAGTAATTGTTGCTTCACTGTGAATTGGAGCTATAGTGAGGAAAGATTACCAAACCACCTTATAAATATTTGTATTTATTATGACAGACTACTGCTTCTAGGTATTTATTTTGTATAATGTGTATGAGTATCTTGCCTGCATGTATGTCTGTGTAGCACATGCAGGACAGGTGCCCACAGAGACCAGAAGAGTATTGAATCTCCTAGAACTGGAGTTCAGTTACAGACAGTTGTAAGGTACTATTTGGGTACTAGGAATCATACCTGGATCTACTCTAGAAGAGTAGCAAGTGCTCTTAACCACTGACTGATCCATCTTTCCAGCTCCAACTGGAAAATCTTGATCTTGGTCAAAGAAACTTCTTTTTGAAGTGGGCATAAAGACACATAACTGGTTAAAGTGTTGAGACTAAGTGACTGTCAGTGCTCCCCCTTCTCCTTGCAGTGCTCAGTGAAACTGAGGAAAAGGTAATTGAATGTATGGGCTTAAGGACATGGAAGAAGGCAGTGAAATAGTGTCTTCTGGACATGGACATTACACCCATGAAATCACAGCAGAGATTTTGTTGTGGTTATTTGTAAAAGACCTGTACAAGGTAAATCCAAGTAAATCTACTATAGAAGAAAGAGGGGCTCATGATCACTATAGTAAATACTCTTCTTTTAGCTGTAGCAAAATTACTGACAAAAGCAACCTAAGGAAGGACAGGCTAATTGACTCACAGTTTAAGAGGAACAGTCATTTTCCTTGGAGATGTGGCCCCTGGTAGGTTGCTCGCACTCCAGTGGATGGCCCTACACCCATGTGCACACAAGCAGTTCTAATTTGACTTAGTGGGTTATTTTAAAGAGAGCATTAAGGTGAAAGGATAAAGGTACTACACAGGATCAGATGATACCAAGAAGTGGGTTAGATGTTAGATATGATCATGATCTATTGTGTACATGTATGAAAACAAAAGGCCAAAATTATTCTTTAAAAATTCTTGGCAATCATGGCATAAATCTCGATTGCCAAATAGCCAGGACCTAGACTCACCATGGAAACATGTGTCTAAGTGTATCTGTGAGTATGTTTCCAGAAATGTTTAAGTTAAGAAGGAACACTCATCCTGAATGTGGGTGCTGCTAAGAATAGTCCTGGGTCCCAGACTGAATGAAATTGTGGAAAGGAACTAAATAGCAGCATCCTTTTGTTTTTTGCTTTCTGGTTGCAGATGCACTATGATCTGCTGCTGCAAACTCTTACCTCCATTCCTTCCCTTCCATGATGGACTATGACCCCTAAACTGTGAACCAGTAAGCCTGTCCTTCCTTAGGTTGCTTTTGTCAGTAATTTTGCTACAGCTAAAAGAAGAGTAGTTACTACAGTGGTCATACTACTTGGCCACAAGATTTCAAGGGTGACTCAGGAGTGCCCTGTTCTATGTATCTTACTTCCAAGCACTTATATAGATGTGGCAAGGAATGAGGTTCCAGGATGCCATGTCTTATTCCCTTTCCTGCAAACATCACCAAGAGCTCAATTTGTCCCATGTCTAACAGCCATCCTCAGAGTTATCTGTCAGGGCAAAGGATCCCGATTAAAAATGAAACAACCATTTCACTTGCTTGACAAGAAAAGACCTGGTCTGCCAAATTTCCATCCCTATCACCAGAGAACAGCACGTTAGGAAATAAATAATAAATGTGTTCTGACCTAGGGCCACCTAGCCTGGAATACTCGTGGGGCTCTTATCTTAGTGGAACAATTATTCCAGTTAATGGGTTAAGGGATATATATATATATAAGATTACCAGTAATCCTTTCACACTGCAGTTCAGTGCTTCCTTGAGATGCAGGGCACATGTATTTCAGGATTAGCTGTCTCTACTTACTTATACTCTTAGAGAGACACCACTTCCTGCTATCTTCTCTCGTGGAATAGAAATGAAGAATAGTTACACTAGAGGAGTTATTACAATCAGGCTCTTTTATATCTTTAAGGCAATTACATGCAAAGACAAGAGTGCCTAATGCACAGCATTTCCAGGATTTGTCATTTCGGCATCATCTTACCAGGCAGTGATAACATCCAGATGTTGCCCTATTGAAAGGTGTTAAATAGGATAAACCTCCACCCAAGAGTACTTCCATGTAATATTTTGGGAACTTCCACAATGTACTGGGTTTTTTTTTTTCTTTAATGTATCAGAAAGTCGATGACTTAAGAACTAGTCTGCATGTTGTCATAGTCTCTAATAAGACTAATAATGGCAGTATTATTTAGTGTCTTCATTTAGCAAATACTTATGTAGAGTTGATTGTGTGCTTCTCAAATATTAGCTCATTTAGTCCCCTCTGATCATTCTGGTACAACAATCTTCACTGTAAATGTCTCTGAACTGATTGTTGGGTAATTCTGGTTGGGCAGTGTAAAATGTTACTTTTCTGGGGTTGTTTGTATCAAATCAAGGGGGAAATGACATTTGTTGAAGACTTTGCTTTGCCAGGAGTTTAGAAAACTCTACAAGAGAAGGAAAGAACCACACATAGAGTAACCTCCAAAATCAATACATCCCACTCACATTCTGTGTACATGTCACCCAGGAGATGTTCAGAGACGGCAAGCTTTTCCACAGTAGACTAGTACTTGTGGGCAAAGGGGCTGCCTGCTCTGTCCATTCAGCATTTAATTATTGAATGTCTGTGAAGTCTCTGGGGGAGGTACCCAGATATGCAGGACAAGGGCCCTAAACTTACATTCCTCTCAGCTCTGATGCCAGCCCTATGGTATAGCAGGCACTGGCAGAGATATTGATGTAGTGTGTTTCTGTTTGCTCTAAGACACAGAATCCAGCCTTTGGGCATTATAGAGGCCTTCTCAAGAACTAAGGGGAGATCTGTACACAACTTGTGATATGGAAAAAGCAGAAGAGCCAGCTCTGCTTGATACCCTCTGTGAGGTTTAAATAGGAATGCCCCCTATAGGCTCATATATTTGAATGTTTTGTCATTAGGGAGTGACCCTACTTAACAGGGATTAGGAGGTGTGGCCTTGTTGGAGGAAGTGTGCCATTGGGTGTGGGCTTTGGGGTCAAAAGATCAAGCCAGTCCCAGTATCTCTCTCCCTCTTCTACACCCCCTGCCTGTGGATTCAGCCATAGAACCCTTGGCTCCTTCTTCAGCACCATGTCTGCCGCTGTCCTGCCGTGATTATAAGACTAAACTTCTAAAACTGCAAGCAAGCCCCAATTAAATGCTTTCTTTTGTAAGAGTTGCTGTGATCATGGTTCTCTCCATAGCAATAACACAACAACTAAGACCCTCTCCCAAGCCTGATTTATTTTCTCTTCCCTTTTTCTTGCGTTGAGTGTCCAGGGATGGTGAGATTACTTTAAAAATTCAATGTCTAATGCAGCTCTTCATGTCTGCTGAATTACAGAATGTCTTCTGTTTGTTTTGCTTTGTTTTTAGGGAGTAGGCAAGAATTCTCACTAGTGTCTTATCCCAGACATATTCTTTAAAGCATCTGCCAGCTCCCTGTGGGATCCATCACGGAAACTCTCTGGTTGTCTTTTTAGCACTAATATGTAAATCATGCCTATACAACTCTTTTCCTGTTTACCTGCTTGAATATAGGGCTAGCTATGTTTTCTACACACGGGAAGGGTATAAGGAGCAAGTCTGGGTGGAGACGAGAAATTTGCCTTAAATTATGACTGCTCATCTCCCTCTGCCTCCGACTGGAAGAGGTAGTCAGTTTAAGCAGCAACTCACCTTACTAGAACTGTGCCCTTCTCTAGGGATATATCATAAGGTCAGGATGCAAAGGCTATTGCATTCCATGGAGCAAAGAGGAGATAAAAGATGAAATTCTTATGGGAAAAACATGGGTTGCTCACAGCAGTCCTATCCTAAGAGCACTAGAATCAGGCCACTGCCTCTAAATCTAGTGAGGAACAGAACCGGGCAGCCTGTAAGAACCTTAAGGAGTTTAAATGGGGGAGGGGACAGATTTCTAGCAGAAAAGATAAAACTAACTAGCCTACAACTATAGAGAATGTGTATACAGTCTCTGCAGCAGGAGTCCCAGGCCAAAGTTATAGTGAGACCTTGATTCAAAAAACTGAAAAAAAGAAAATCTGAAGTATAGGTGAAAAGCATAGGTGAATACCTATAATCCCAGAGCCGGAGGGATAGAATCACAAGGGGCCCTGGAGCTGGCTGTCCAGCCAGTCTGGATGAATTCCTTAGTGATAAAGGAACATACCAGGTGTGAACTCCTGCATATTCACACACATGCTTATATTCATGTACATAGCAAAGTCATATAAGTGCTCGTGCACACACACACACACACACACACACACACAATTCAATAAATAAATAAATTTCAGATGGCTTGTTTGCGTTCCTGAGGGTCCTCAGGTGGCTACATCCCAAGCCCCACCCACTGTAGTTGCATCACCCTTTGCTCCCAGGTGGCACCTGTCCAAGAGGAGTTGCTCCTGGCAGGTCTATGGATGTTGAAGATACAGGGTGTTATTTCAGAGGAAAATGCACTAAAACATTTAGGTGAAGGCAGAACGTAGCCAAACTCTTCATTTCACAGCTGTCAGGAAAAGAGAAAAGCATTGCTCCATTTTTGCTGATGAGAATTAGCATCTAGACCAGAAACGCTCTTACTCATGGATGTGTCATGATTGCCAACACACCCCTTCACTCTCTAAGCTACTCTGATACACTGGGGTCTGCACTTTATAAGGCCGCCTCTGAGTAATCCTAGGCCCAGGGTGTCAGAAGTGAGGGTGAAGAAAAGAGCCCACTGATTTCTGGATACTTACGGGTGGTTGGTTCTAGCACCACTGGCATGGTTTTCAAAACCCAAGGATGTTCATTATAGAGGACGGCTGTGCTGGAACAGAGTGCAGTGTAAGTGCTGTTCACACTGCTACACTCTGCTGTGCAGAGAACAATAACAAGAGATTCAGCCTAACTGTGCTCATGTAATTCTTCAAATATCTTTAGCATGCAGGGAGCTGGAGCCATAGATAGGAACTCATGTATGCAGGGGGCCAGCAGTGTTTCTTTTCTAGCAAAAAAGAAAAAGAGTATAGAATTTATTTAAACTCCAGAAATTTTTTATGAGTACATATTACTGGCGACACAAAGATGAAGAAGACTCTTTAGTTCCTGGAAGAGTGTATAGAATTCAAAATAAAAATACAAATGAGTAAAAATAATTTCAAAATAATCTATGCTCTCATTTATTCAACAAATATCTCTTGGTCACTGTTATTAAATTCATGCAAAGAGTAAAGGGTTGCAAAGGCAGCAGTACTCTGAGGAGAGCGTCAACACATACGGAGGAACTGAACCAGATTAGCTAGGAAAGGACTGGAATGAACCCGCTCACCCTGCTTAGACAATCCTTGTATGGAGGGGAAGATTGGAGCTGAATTTGGGCAATGGGGGATGGGTGGGGATAGACATGCAGTTAATGTTTTCTTTCTAAGATCTCTGAGAGGTCCATGAAAGTTATCAGGTAGGACCTTGTCCCACTTACCCAGGACCCCAGCTCCTCAGCAGCAGCTGGTATGCATAAGTAGGTTTCAAGCTGAGGTCTTGAAATTCTGGTTTCCCTACATTTACAAGATAGCATCAAAGATCAAAATTCACAAAACAGGAATTGCTTGCATATTATTAGTTTCCAAATACGTTTTTTGTTTTTTTAACCCTTCTGTTCCTGCATAAAGAACAGCCATCTATAAAGAAAGATGTGTATGGCTGCGCAGGGAAGTTGGAAAGTTGAGAGGCAGTGCTGAGGTCCTTGGAGTATAGGGGACGTTGCTTCTTGACATTCTCAAAGTGTCCATTAAAGGAGCATTAAGGACCAAGTCCATTACCTCTGTGTCGTGCTTTACCACTTCCTATCTTAGAAAGATTGGACAATTCCGTTTCTTAAGTCTACATCTCCCCAAAATAGGTGTGGCTAACATTGTCTTAACCCATTAGTTGCTCTTGATCAGAAAACTATCATTCTCCTCCACAAAGCCACTTTCTTCCAAAGTGGGAGAATTTAAAAGGAACACTTCTTTGGTTCTCAGAACAATAAAGAAAGCTTAAATCTTGTCACTGTTCCTTTCAGGCCTGTCTTGCTCACTGGATCAGGTAGCTGCTGGGCTGACTGCAGGCTTCAGAGAGGGCAAAGGGCAAATTCGAAAGAAGCAACTTTTTAAGCATCTCTCCGATTCTGCTGTAGGCTTGGAAGCACCTCTATCCTCCAGCACTTGACTCCCCCACCGAATTTCCCAATGACAAAGACTATTTGAATGTGCTGCCCTAGTAACACAGGCTGACCCCGGGGAGCTGCCTTTATTCATTAATAGCAGTTCCTGAGTCTTGCCAGTTAATATAAGACACTCTCCAGAGACGTGCTCCATCACTCCTTATTTGGCTTCAAGGATCTTGATTGCAACTGAGAGAGACTTTGAATTTAAGAAGCCAGCGAGTGGAGGAGGGGCAGAGCTAGCAGAGGGAGGGGCTGGGGTTCAGGAAGTGGTTGGGGAGAGGAAATGATGCACTGGCCAAGGAGGAGAGGAGGAATGTGGACTCAGAAAATCACAGATGCGAAAGCATGCATGACACAGGGAGGCAGAACAACAACGGGTCGGCAGAATAGAGCTCATTATCCCCTCGGCAGACATGCTAGTTATAAGGTCCCAATGCCCCTGATAGGCTTGCCTCATATGCTCAGAGCTGACAATGGTTATTTCCTGATAGCCCTGCTGAGGGAAGTCGGGGAAGGGGCTGGACTAGCAAAGGAACTAAAGAAAAAGAAAAAAACCAAACCCTAGAAGAGCAGTATTGCAATTTGGACAATGATTTCCAGGAAGGCTGTTACTCAAAGAGAAAGATATCCAGCGCCTCCTCAGCAAGGCAGCACACATTTAGAGCTGACTGCCAAGACGACGCCTTGTCTGACAAAATGTTTGAAGAAAATAATTTGCGGGTAATGGAGAGAAAATAAAGGCTTTTATCCATTTTTATCATGCCTATGCTTTCTCATCAAGGCCCCCTGTCTTCCATTTTCCTCATTCTTGTTTGTGCCCCTACTCTTCACATAGGGAGAGAAACGAGGGCTCACCACATTTCTAGCAGAAAGGGGATAAATGAATGATTTCCATAATGTATTATTATATCAGGAAATTTTAAATTGTTATAAATTATAAATTAAAAAATGTTATAAGTCTTTTTTCTGCCTGCCCTGCATAGGTTGTCAGTTTGAAACTCAGCTGTTTGGTTCTTCCTACTTTATCTCATGTGAGTTTAATTAATCACAATGGAATCGTATTCGAACTTTTTTTTTCAACCCAACAAGCAATTGTTTCCTATAGCATGCCATCTCCTTCTAACTAAGGATGGCACTAACTGGAGAAAACATTAAAGCCCTGATGCGCATCGTAATGAACTCCATGCAAAGTACTTATATTAATGTAATGGAGTTGAGATCTTAATTGCACTCGTGTTTATATTTGCAACCTCCTTTTCTAAAGCCTTTTTATTTTACTAAATGATTTGAACAACGAGGTAGGAGAGGTTACATGGCCTGCTAAATAGAGATGGGTTTCTCACACTAACGGAGGAAAAATGAAGCTGGGAGGGAAGCCTGGCTAATTTAATTTCGTAAAGTAGGTTTTATTCTCAGCAGATAATGGTGAAAATTGCTCTGTAAAGCAATCTTCGTAGAGCCCGAAAATGTTCCCTGGACGCTTAAAAAGAAGCATGTCCAAGAGCGCTTTTTGTTCCTCCCTATGACAACCATTAGCGGCCACTGAAAATCCTTCAGCTTGAGAGATGAACTTGTGCAGAGCAATTTAGGCAGATGCATCCTCTGGCCTTTGGTGTGAAAGAGCTGATAGACAGTGAGATCATTTCCAGTGGAACTTAAAGATGGATCAGAGCTATAGGTGACGGGAAGGACACCCCACCTTTGATCCATGGATGAGTGGAGCTGCCAGGAGTCTGAGGATGGAGACTTCCCTCTCTGTCAGACAGTAGGCTGGGAGCAAATGTCATATGTCTATTTTCTAATTAAGCTGTTTTAGGGAGTCATTGGACAGAGATGATGGTCCTGCTCACAGGCAGCCAGGAATTGCCCTGCCTTGTGCTGGCTGTGATGAGAGAGGGGACAGTGGGGCTCCCCAGGTCACATAACATCCTTTTGAGATGCTTCCCTTGGCTCTCAGGGCTTAGTTACTACTGCTACTTCCAAGAGTGTGAGTTGTTTTGTTGTGTGAACACAACAGCATGGAGTGATCTTATAGAGGAACAGGGGGAGGGTTAGGAGCTCAGAGACACACTGTGGCCATTCTCCAGAATCTGCATTACCCAAGGCAAGTAGACTATTCACTCAGCCCACCCATGATATAATCCCACCACCCTTTAGAAAAAAATTGTTGATTATAATAATTGTACATATCTATGAGATGTCACAAGATTATTCTATATATAGAGATGATATATAAAGATCAAAACCCAAGATAACTATTGTATCACCCTAAATATGTAACATTTCCTTAGGCTGCTTAACCTTGAATTCCCACTTATATTTTGGTCATTGTTATTGTTGTATTGAGTTTGCTTTTTGCAGAGCTAATGCCTTACTAGTAAACTACATCTCCAGTACATATATTATATGTATGTGTGTTAGTTATAGCCTTGCATAATATATGTAAAATGTGTATATATTATATGAGTATATATTATTTGTTGGTCACTAAACAGAAAGCTAGTAGTTACCAACTCTGACTAAGGGAATTACTATCAATTTCACAAAGAACTTTACATTGCTGTAGATACTGAAAATGAGATATGAATTAAAATGTATGAGATAAAAAGTTAAGAAAAGGCTTCCCACCCAGAGAAACCAATGGATGTATAAAAATACAAAGGCATAGAAGAGTGTTGCCAAGACACAAAAAGAAACCATGCTAGTCAGGACTTCAGTATGTGTGGAGATGGGGGGAAAAGCTTGAAGAACAGGAGGTACGTCACAGACAGATTTGAGAAAGCCCAGAATTGCAATGCATAGAATCTGGAGATTTATCTCAGTAGGGGAAGACAGCAGCAATTTCAAGGCAAGACAGTGATATGATGACCTTTAATTTTATTAAGAAGTCACTTTGGACTGAAATGAAAATATATTGAAAAGAAGTATCGGCTGACTATGCTGTGTACAAGGGGAAATGGTGATGAGGTCATGGATCATAAGGAAACAGTTACAGGAGCATCTCAAGCTGGAATATCAGAATTTGTCAATCAATCTGGCAAAGAAGGGACATCCTCATTTGAATGATGAGTGTGACTGATGTCAGTAACTAAAATCCACACTAGGAAAAGGGAGGAGGCAGATAGGAAGGATGGGAAACAAAGCAAGAGTTATCTGTAGGACATCCGAGTGACTAGCAGGTACTAAAAATATCGATATGGAACTTGGACAAGGCATCAAGACAAGGGAATTAGATTTGACATTTTCTGGTATATATTTAGCACATAAAGGGAGAGAAAAGAGATGAGAATATGAGCAAGAATAATGGAGGGAGAAGAAAATATAGAGCCTGAAGGTGGGGAATTCTTTTAATTCTACCAAGGGAATAACTCCGTTTCTTTTTCTGGAAGTTAAATATAGGCTATGTGTCTCCTTCTTAGGGTAGACATTCCTTTAAGTAGAACTGTCAGCCAAGTGATCTGTTAAATGAGTTCAAATAGCTCTTGCCAGCAGGGCACTCAGATACTTAGAGAAGCAGTTGGACATCTAGACTCCCTTTAGTTTTTGTTGAAAAAGCACAATACAATAACTTTAGCAAAAGGGCATCTCTGAGTGCTTGGAAACAAGTATGTGCTATCACCCAGGGGACAAGTCTTGTGCCTGGAAGAGCAGTGGAGAGAGGGAACAAGGCTGTGTTCCAGTTCCAAATGGCATTTTAGGATAATTCAAAACACATTAGAAGCTATGAGACATGTGAATCTGAAGTAGTAAGGAGCTACGTTGATGTCCAGAACATATACAGATTAAAGGATGGAAAGCAACGGCTCATTTCAGAAGCAGGTGAATGGTATCAGGCTCAGCCTGCTGCCTTTTAAAGGATTATGAGAACAAAGAGAGAGGCCCCAAAAGGAGACAGGGAAAGTAACGTCATGGAAAGGCAACAGACAACACTTACAACTAGCAGGGAAGAAAGCACACAGTAGAAGTTCAAGTTGCTGGTCTGGGGTGAAAGGAAGAGCCAATGTCACTGAAGCAGCCAAAGAGAAGTCCAGGGTGACTAGAGAAGATTGAAAGAAAGAAGAGATCAAGGGCAGACAGGCATTCCCAGGGTCAAGGGTGGAGATGAAATAATAGAAGAGGAAATAAAAGCTGTTGATGAATCAATACACTTTTGACCTGACAAACAGACTCTAAGTAAGAAGCTTTAAGTTAAATGCCATCACTGGCACTTCCTCTGTGAAGGGGTGGGCAAGCTTGCTCCTTAATGTGCAAGTTCTGACTTCTCTCTTGTGAACTGGAACCGAAACTGTACCTGTCTAGGCCACTTGGAAGTTCAGAGAAATCACAAAGATAAAAGTACCAAGCTGAACATGTTGAAAGAGGTAAATAATGAAATTTTACTTATTTATTTATTTATTTATTTATTTATTTATTTATTTATTTTCTCTTCCCTTTCCTTTTTTCTTTCTTTTTTTTAAATCGATATATTTTTTATTTACATTTCAAATGATTTCCACTTTTCTGGCCCCCCACTCCCCATAAGTCCCATAAGCCCTCTTCCCTCTCCCTATTCCCCCATCCACCCCTTCCCACTTCCCTGTTCTGGTATTGCCCTATACTGCTACACCGAGTCTTTCCATAACCACGGGCCACTCCTCCGTTCTTCTTGGACATCATTTGATGTGTGCATTATGTTTTGGGTATTCCAATTTTCTAGGCTAATATCCACTTATTAGTGAGTGCATACCGTGATTGATCTTTTGAGACTGGGTTACCTCACTTAGTATGATGTTCTCCAGCTCCATCCATTTGTCTAAGAATTTCATGAATTCATTGTTACAAATGGCTGAATAGTACCCCATTGGGTATATATACCACATTTTTTGTGTCCATTCCTCTGTTGAGGAACACCTGGGTTCTTTCCAGCTTCTGGCTATTATAAATAGGGCTGCTATGAACATAGTGGAGCACATATCCTTATTACTTGCTGGGGAATCCTCTGGGTATATGTTCAGGAGTGGTATAGCAGGGTCCTCCGGAAGTGATGTGCCCAGTTTTCTGAGGAAGCGCCAGACTGATTTCCAGAGTGGTTGTACCAATTTGCAACCCCACCAGCAGTGGAGGAGTGTTCCTCTTTCTCCACATCCTCGCCAACACCTGCTGTCTCCTGAATTTTTAATCTTAGCCATTCTGACTGGTGTAAGGTGAAATCTCAGGGTCGTTTTGATTTGCATTTCCCTAATGACTAATGATGTTGAGCATTTTTTAAGGTGCTTCTCAGACATCCAAAGTTCTTCGGGTGAAAATTCTTTTTTAGCTCTGTACCCCATTTTTTAATAGGGTTATTTGGTTTTCTGGAGTCTAACTTCTTGAGTTCTTTGTATATATTGGATATTAGCCCTCTGTCAGATGTAGGGTTGGTGAAGATCTTTTCCCAATTTGTTGGTTGCCGATTTGTCCTTTTAACAGTGTCCTTTGCCTTACAGAAACTTTGTAATTTTATGAGGTCCCATTTGTCAATTCTTGATCTTAGAGCATAAGCTATTGGTGTTCTATTCAGGAGCTTTCCCCCTGTACCAATGTCCCCTGGTTCTTTTCTATTAGCTTCAGAGTGTCTGGCTTTATATGGAGGTCCTTGATCCATTTGGAGTTGAGCTTAGTACAAGGAGATAAGGATGGATCAATTCGAATTCTTCTGCATGCTGACCTCCAGTTGAACCAGCACCATTTGTTGAAAAGGCTATCTTTTTTCCATTGGATGTTTTCAGCCCCTTTGTTGAAGACCAAGTGGCCATAGGTATGTGGGTTCATTTCTGGATCTTCAATCCTGTTCCATTGATCTGCCTGTCTGTCACTGTACCAATACCATGCAGTTTTTAACACTATTTCTCCGTAGTATTGTTTGAGGTCAGGGATACTGATTCCCCCAGAATTTCTTTTGTTTTTGAGAATAGTTTTAGCTATCCTGGGTTTTTTGTTATTCCAGATGAATTTGAGAATTGCTCTTTCTAGATCTATGAAGAATTGAGTTGGGATTTTGATGGGTATTGCATTGAATCTGTATATTGCTTTTGGCAAAATGGTCATTTTAACTATATGAATCCTGCCAATCTGAAACTTGAGAAGAACTTTGCCATTCCCTTGGAATTCAGATAAGGCCAAAAGGGCTGATCAGAATCCTAAGGTGGAAGAAATGAGAGATTGTTTATATTGCTGATATGTTGAAAGCAGTCTATTAAAGTCCTCAGCCCTAGTATGACAGGTAGTGACCGTATCCAAAAACAGGGTTTCTGTAAAGTCAAGTAACTTCAGAGCAGGTGCTTAGGATGGAATATAACCCAGTATGACTAAAACCTTTATATAAGGGGAGATTAATAAACAGACAAGTATACATAGGTCTATTTAAATCCTATATAACTCAAATACCATGTCAATGCAGAAGACAAATATTTATTAATCAAGCCACTACCAATCCATCATGGCCACTTGGGAGCTGAACTATGACCCTGAATGACTTTGTACAGTATATTTAAAGGGTGAAACTATAAGGGGAGAGACGGGGGGGGGGGGTTGGGGGGAAGGGGGAGCTGTAGCATTGTCCAATCTTATTTTGACATAAGGAGTTGAGTAAGGGAGTTGCCGTCAATCAGCATAAGAGTAGGTTCCTGGGCCTGGGAACATGAACTTAATTTGACCCTGACAGCAAGATAGAAAAGTTGTCCTTGAGGTGTCTAGACTCAGACAACTGTCTCCTTACAATTTGTCCTTGAGGTGTCTAGACTCAGACAACTGTCTCCTTACAATTTGTCCTTGAGGTGTCTAGACTCAGAGAACTATCTCCTTACAATTTGTCCTTGAGGTGTCTAGACTCAGACAACTGTCTCCTAACAATTTGTCCTTGAGGTATCTAGACTCAGACAACTGTCTCCTTACAATTTGTCCTTGTGGTATCTAGACTCAGACAACTATTTCCTTACAACTGAAGCTGTTCAGATATTGGGAAGTTCCTACCTCCCCTAGAGCCTGGGACCTTGAATTTAGTTTCTCCATAGGATAAACTAGAGTCTGAAAAGGAAGTGGTAGTACATAATATAAGTTTCTTTTACTTGTCCTCAAAAGTATTCACAGAGATACAATGCTATGAAGTTAGAGGCAGAGACTGAAGTTACATAGCCCTGTGTCAGGAACATGAAAGGACAGTCACCACAAGATCCTGGAGAGGCAAGGAAAGTGTCTGGCATCCAGACTTCAAAGAGATGATCTTGGTTTTGATATCTGCTCTCCTCACCCGTAAGATAGCACATTTCAATTATTTCTTGTCAACTAGAAACAACAGATAGGAATCTAGAAAAATTCAGAATCCATGAGGCCCACTTTAACCTGCCATCCATAGTTTCAAAGGCACAGTCAGATCTTACTTTACACATATTGGCATGCCTCAGGACTTTCTTGAATATAGTCAGAGTGTGTGTAGAACCTGGGGTCTCAGAGTTGTGTGGATAGTTTGGCTGTGGTGGTGGTGGGAGGGTAAAATGACAGAGCAAACCCAAGACAAGATAGAGACTGAGGAGTCAGGAAGCAATTTGCTATAAGGTTCATTCTATTTGTCCCTCTGACAGAAGAAAAGCAGCGTAAATCAATGAAGGAACATGACAAATATAGAATATGGTGTTTTGATGTCTTTCAAAAAAGTCACAGCATTCATTACTATGGTAAGAAACTCAAAATAGAAGCATTTATGTCACATTTACTTACGAAGTTACTAAGGCAGGCAGAGAATTAGAAAATTGGACACCACTCATAAATAATAGGGTAGGGGGAAGGTAGTTGAAAATCATGTGAGGAATAAGATCCATCTTCCATTGTTGGAGGATGGGCTTACTTACTGGGACGAGAAAACTTTATGTATGGTGTATGCTTGATGATGGACCGTTGCTAAGCACAGGGCATGATCACATTAGTTTTCCTCACAGTTCTGTTCTATAGGTGAGGACACTGAGACTCAGGAAAGTGGAACAAAACACGCCTAAGCTGATGAGATCCACATTCTCTAAGAGCTCAGATTAAACTCCAATATGCCTAACTCTAAAGGTATGCTTTCTCCCATACCCTGTAGACCAATGAGGGACAAATTAGCATTACATTTCTCAGGAACCTAAAAAGCACCAACCAGAAATAGAGCATGACAGGTTAAAACGAGGGCTAAAGGGATTCGGTCAGTAAGTGCTTGCCCACGGTGAGGATCCGAAATTCATCTGCACCGTCCAGGTAGAGGTTGGGCATGGCTTTCCATGTCAGTAGTCCCAGCTCTGTGAACACAGAGACAAGACCATGCTCAGAGATTTGCTGGCTTGCCATTCTAGTTGAATAAGCTCCAAATTCTGTGGGAAGCTTTCTCTCAAACACTAAAATAGGAATGATTGATGCAAAAATTGATCTCTGGCCTCCACATGCATGTGCACACAGACACACAGATACAGGCACATGTTCTCTCCCTCTCCCTCTCCCTCTCCTTCTTCCTATCCTTCTCCCTGTCCCTCTCTCCCTCCCTCCCTCTCTCTCTCCCTCCCTCCCTCTCCCTCTCCCTTTACTTCTCTCTTTCTCTCTCTCTCACACACTCTCTCTCTCTCTCTCACACACACACACACACACACACACTCACTCTCTCTCTCTCTCTCTCTCTCTCTCTCTCTCACACACACACACACACACACACACACACACACACACACACACACGGGGAAGAGGGAGAGAGAGGGGACAGAGGAGGGAAACGGATAGCACCTTTCTTGTTTGGAGCATAGAATACAGTATGGACAATCACTGAGCTACTGACTTCTGCAAAAGCCTATCTCTTTCTCTGTGTCTGCTCCCTCTCTTAGACTGTACTCTCACAAACCATATTGCTACTGAACAGTGTACAGCAGAGTAGCTTTCAGGGGCATCTGGACACTGTTGAAATTGTCCTCTTTCAAAGAAACAAAAGCCCAAGGACCCAGCTTCACTCTCTGGAGGCCTCTAGCCCTCCCCCAGCCAGGTGTGTGCTCCCCACATCCTGAAGTAGCTCATTACAATCAAGGGCTGAAGAGTAAAACAGAAATTAAATTGACACTTTGAAGCATTAATCTAAGCACAAATTAATATTCATCAACATCTGCTATTTGTTCAGGTGAATGTTTGACTTCAACAAAAAATATCATTCTTTTCTACCTGGAGATAGCATCTATAATAGAAAAATGGCCCAGGCAGGGCCTCTATGCACATCCAGCTAAAAAGCCTGGCTCCCTGAGGAGAGACAGCTTTGATGCAGATCTCCCAGAGGTACCCTGAATGCTTCCTGATGAATTATTTGTATCTGGTGACCATTTTCTTCCTGACTCTCAAGACATTACTGTTCCTTTTTAGTTGGGAAGGAATGGGAAGCCATTAATGTCTATCTATCTCATACTTGGTAGCTGATGTAGCTCTGTTTTCTACTGTTTTATCATTGTCAGGCCAGGAGACATTTCTCCCTGGAACATTACCAGTTCTATTCAAAAATGTGTGTCTCAACCCTATGGCAAGTAGACCCTGGAACAGTGGAGCCATGTCTGTAGGTATAGCTCCTCATGAACGGGTGAATGAAGCAATTACGTGGCAAACACTTCTCTGCCACATTCAAGGAGGCATTGGATATGGAAAAGCAGAAAGTATCATGGAGTCAATAACATCTTTGGAGCAAAGGAATATTTTTCCGATCATAATCCAGCTGAGAGTTGTTCTCTTCCTGCTGTAAATCCAGGACAATGTCTGAAAGCTATCTCAATACTACAACAGTGAAGTTCTGAAAAATATTTACAAACATTATCTTTTCCAGGGTGGACATTTTGGAGACTGTTTTTCTTCACATTTCAATGTTTTCCTCACATAAAGTTGGAACATGATCAGTAAAATGGTAGAAATATAATTAATGAATACAATAAGCAAATTGAGAGGTTCCAAGTTGAGCATATTTTCTTCTTCTTTTTTTTTTTTTTTTTTTTTTTTCGAGACATGATTTCTCTGTGTAGCCCTGGCTGTCCTGGAACTCACTTTGTAGACCAGGCTTACCTCGAACTCAGAAATCTGCCTGCCTCTGCCTACCAAGTGCATTTAAGGCATGTGCCACCACCACCCAGCTGAGCATATTTTTTAGAACAATGCTTGATACTAATGGAGATTCTCCAGCTCTGCTAAGCAGCCTAGTTCTGTTTTGAGTAATAAAGGGGCAAATTTATATGCATTTTCTTGTCAAGATTGGGAGCCGCTTGTTCTAAGATGAAATCACCATTAAATCACTTTGCTACTTCGTATCTATGCCATCTTGAGCAACTCACTTGTTTGTTCTACGCTTCCCTTTTCTTTCCTTAGAATGTGGGAAGAATAACTAAATGAACTGATGTTTATAAGGCATTTGAAACAGTATCTGCACCTTGTGAATGTCATATAAGCATTAGCTATTGTCATAAACTTAATAACAGAAAGTGCATTCAGAAGTCTCTGCTAAGAAGACTGGTGTTGCTGAAAATACAGACAGAATGAGCAAAAACCAGAACCAAAGAATCAACCAATTATACTGCGGAAGGGAAGAACAAAGAGAGAATATGAATGACCATACAGAGGTGAGAACACTATAAAAACTTGAAAGAAATTCTGTGTTGGACTTGGAGATCTCTGTCTGTCTGAGTCATGGGGGCATGGCTGGACGTGACCTTGAAGTGAAGAAGACCCAGAGAGATAAACCAAAAAGAAAGAGATGTATAGGCTGAAATATCTAAGCAAAACCCAGGGAAGGAGTACAGCAATAATGCAGTGATCAGGGAGAGAAGCAGGTCACTGGAACAAAATGGAAACAAGAAAGTATAATAATAATAATAATAATTAATAGTAAATAGGTCAGCGGTGGGACAGGGTTCAACATGTAGGATTCTGCAAACAACAAGCAATTGTATCTCATTCTAAAGAGCAACAAATGTCTTTAGGAGTTTTTAGGGATGGCTAAGATGATGTGATATTATTTGAAGACTTATTCTGTATTCCTGTTATAGATAACGTCAGACAGATCCCAACTTAGGGTCCTTATGGCCATATGACTTACGGTGCTTGTGGCCATGTGTGATTTCTTCTCTTTGAGTATGACCCAGACTTAAGTGACTTGCTTCTAGCTGATAGAACATGGCAATGGTGGTGAAACCTAAGTCACATAGCCAGTTGTGTGCTTTTGTGTGCGATCCATATCGCACCCCTCCCCCGGTTCAGGTTCCACATTGCAAGCTTCTAATTGGAAGGTAGCATTTGATGAAGGATCATGAGAGACAACTTGGAAAGAGGGAGACCCATTCAGTTAGACTTTAATGTGACCTTGAAAACTTGTTGTGACATGATGTCATCTTGGGAGCAAAAGGTAGAAACAAAACTAGTAGAATTTTGACTTGAAAAATGGGATGTATATAGAGAGGAGGGAAAGGCAAGAAGCAGAGTGGAGGGTCAAGGCTTGCTGCCAAGATTTCTGGAACACATTACATTTCAGATGTTTCTTCTTGAATACATGAAAAGTTAATGTTGACACTCGGGTAATTGGATTTAAGAGTGGAGTCTGGAGGAAAGGACCAGGTCTGGAAAGCAGACTTGGACCCGTGAGCATTTACATGTGATACTCAATTGTGTAGGACAAAATGAGGCCTCCTAAGGACAATATTTCTTACACCAGTATGTAACAAATCACCCCAAATCCAGTTACAAGAAATAAACATTTCATGATGCTCATGCATTCTTTAAGTTTAAAATTTGACAAGCAAGCCCAAGATCATGGCGCATTCTATACTTCCAGCACTAGAAAAGGGGAGACACGAAAATCATCAGCTCAAAGCCAGCCTTAAATATTGTCTGGAGAAACCCCATGCTTAGGCTATAACACTGTGTTCACCTAACAGTGCACAAGATCTTGGGTTTGATTGCTAACACCACAAAATAAATAAATAATGACAAACAAAATGATAAAAGCTCGTCTATGCCCCACAATCCATGGGTCCTTAGCTAAAGTACTATTTATGGTTTCTCTAAAAGATTGGCTTGCTAACTGCTCTTGTCAATACTGCCAGCTCACATTGTCAAAGACCAGAACCCCAAGAGAAGCAAATGGGAGCTTTGTGGACTTTTTATTTTTTTTAACTTTCTCTTCAATGTTAAATCAATTCTTTTGTTGTGTCCAATTGATTATTAACAAATCCTTGTGTTCAATCCAAACTCCAGGGAGTGAAACCTAGAGATGGGACGAATGCCAAAGGATCTGCAGAGACACTTTAAAGCCACTGAATAGAATTAACTGAGGTAGAGACTATAGGGAACTCCTAAGCAGAAGCCTGAGTCACCCCAACATGTAGATAGTGAAAAGAAATAGAATCGCTAAGGAACTGCAGAATAAAAAGGCCAATTAGGTTGGAAGAACTGGGTGTGTTAGATGTCATGGCAGTCAAAAGAAAATGCTAGTTCCAAAAAGTTATGTTGTGCTTGATGTCTCTGAAATATGAAACACCACAAGGATGGAGAAGATTGGAGTTGAGAAAATGAGAGCTACCACTGACTTTGATGGAAGCAATCTCTATGGTGGAGCTTGAATAGAAGCCAGCTTGCACAGGATTGAATAGAGACAGAGAACATGGAAGAAGTGTTAACTGTAGCTGTTAGCTGTGTATGTAGCTGTTCAAACAGGTCACTGTCAAGACCCCACGAAGCCAGACATCCACAAAATCTTTGTTTTAGGTGGTCATCTGGCATACTATTTGATCTTTCTAATAGTCCTTCACAGAACCACAGTTGATAATGATTTTCAAAGTTACTGGTTTAAAGAACTCATCTCTGGTATCATCTGTGTTTTCTGCTTGCAGTGAAGCTAGGCTGCTGGGATCACTATTGTGTCAGGTTCTTCTGTAAAGAACGCACGGTCAATGCATCAAGAGTTTGAGTGAATCCTTCCCAGTGCTCATGACTCTCCTTTAAACACGATCAAATCTCTTCCTGTCTCCCACACACTGTAGCATTCCAAAAGCAAACTCAACCCCCAGTGCAGTCACAAGATGCCACCCTCAAATCCTACACCACCCCCGTGGCTCTCTCAGAGTTTGTCACGCTGCTGACTCAGAGTAGAAACCAAGAGCACCACCTGTCATCCTATTGAGCTTCATCACTGTTCCTGTTCTTTATAAACGTTCAATGAGCAGTGATGCCATAATCTTACTCAACTGTTTATCTATAGCAAAGTCAGGTGCTGCCAAGCCCGGATACACAGCAGAAGAAGCTACAAAGAGGAAGTCTTCAACACTGCCTAACATCCTCTCTTGCTGTGGCTTTTTCTTTTCCACGAGATCAAACAGGTAGGAACAGGAAAAATTCAGAGCACACAGGATCCAGGCCAGACTAAGATTCTGTGCAGAGGTTTGAGGGTCACATAAAACTGTAACCATGGAGGTCCTGGGAAAGTGTTCTAGTCTGCTAACCTGGATACTCTTAGAATCTAAGGCTTAGAGGTTTTCCTTTTCTCTAGATGCACAAAACTCATGAGAAATCAAAGCAAGTTCTTTCTAAAATCAGCACACAATACCTTTGAGTTAGCTTTTGAAAATTCACTTTCCTCCTGTTCTTTGTATGAATACGGGGGGCTACTTAAAAGTATTTCTAAGTTGTCAAAATCAATATCTTTATCTCTAGACTTTTTTCAACTTTAGGAAAAGAAGGAAAAGCTTGCCTAAGTCCAGAGAGGTAAAAAAATCTGAGAATGAGGTAAGAAAACTGGGTTTATTCTATCAGTGACTACAGTGACGTAGGACATCTATGCCTCACCCTGGCAGCAGCATAAGGAAAATGGCAAGCCCACAGAAGGCAGCCTTCCATTCTTCACTGGTGCATGGTACCATGGAGAGCCCAGAAGAATAGGTGGCTAAACTGTACTGACCATGCTGGACCCTCATTTCTCTAGCCACCCCCTCTCCCCCTGCCAGAATGACATCCCCTTCTTTTCCCCACTTCCTTGAGAGTTCTATAGTATGTATTTGACAAACAAAAAAATGAGACATATAAGCTCACCAGTGAAGTGTTTGGGTGCAGCTGTTCTGGTCCAGAGCCTAGCACACCAATTTGGGATTAAGTGGTATGCTGTAGTGCCTTCTCTAAACCCATCCAACTTGGTATTTGAAGCTGTAGGAATGGAAGCATTAATAAAACACATGCTTTTTCTTTTTTAGTGTTTGGCATCTTTGGTTTCAGCACCCTCATTATAAGTTCTCCACATGCCTGTCTCTCCTCTATTCATGATATGAGCAAGGGGGATAACGCCACCTTTTTAAATTTTTCCTGAGGTCACACGGTGAGAAAAACTATTGCAAGTGTTTCCCTAGGCTATAGTGGGAACTTTCTACAAGCTTTATAAACCTTTGAGCTTCAGTTTTATTTGCCTTAAAATGCAAAAAACAAAAAACAAAAAACAAACAAACAAACAAAAAAACCAAAACCCAAAACCTTGACTTCTTGTTGGCATATTTCTGCAGAGTAATGTGGGACTACTTCACACAGGTTCTTTTTAAAACTGTTTATAATGTTATCTTCAACAACATAAAATGGTTATTAGTGATTAATAATGATAGGTGCCTTTTAAAATACAACCAATCTAGTATGTGGTAAATTGTGCACAAAAACTAAAGACTAAAGAATTTAATTCCAGTACTGGTTCTAAAAGTGTCCCCCAACTGGAACCATAAGCAATGTACATGGCAAAGAATTAAACAGATGAGAAACACATGAGGAATGGTCTAGAACCTCTAATATTGATGTGTATTAAGAATTTCAAAAATGAGAGACTAGAGCATCTCAAAACTAACCAAATAAAAGAAGGATTCAAGTCTCTTTAGTCAGAAAGGATTCAGCAGCTATGGGATAATGAATAAACGGGCACACATCAAGACATAGAGCACTTGAGATTTTTTAAATTTAAGTTTTAGCAGGTAAAGCTCATAAATATTCTGATGCCTTTTCTTCAGTTCACAGAGATTCATATATAAAGGGTAACCAGAAGTCTCAGCTCCTCTTCATTTCTCTCATTTTAATCTATCCAGCTCAAGGATAAAAAATATAATCCAATAAAACCTTTACTTTGATCCTAGCAGTCCTTGTTGAAACTCAAAGCAGCTTCTCTCTGGACAAAGGATGCATCCCAAACCTAGCACTGCAGATCTCACTGTAAGCCAGGTTTCCCAGCTACTAAGAATGAAGGCAGAGTCTCCAACAGCAGGGGCTTCAGTGCTGATATCCCTCCTGCTTTGTCCCTCTCTGTATTCTGGCTTGCTTGAAGCCATGCTGTTTCTGGAGAGTCCATTTTTTCATACAACCTCTAACTAAAAGCCTATAGATCCATTGAAAACCAACCCAAATGCTTTTCCACAGACAACCATTACATAGAATCAGTATTTGCTTCCCAAACATTCACTAGGTTTGGTTGCATTTCTTATAAGCTGGTTGATATATATTGCATCATACACATAGACGAGGTGTACATTATTAGGAGTTACTTCTGTCTACTGGGATTTTTATTCTCTCCACCCAGCTGGAAACATCTAAGAATGGAAGCACCTCTCTTTGTCTATATATCTCCAGCATTTGACATGATGCCACTACCTACTGCATATTCCAAAAATAGTCACCCAAAAGGTTGACTCAACAGCCCTTTGATTAAGAAGTAATTATCCACGCAAATTTTGCAGGTGCTGGGCTTACCACATAAGTGCTGACATAGGCTAAGTCAAGGAAAATCAAGAAGTGTATGAACTGTAACCTTCTAAAGAGGGCAGATGATTCTAGATGACTGTAAGAAAATGGTCCAGTGTCATCAGATCATTTAAAGACAAACCAGAAACCCGTATCTGTAAAATTCTTCAGCATTAGAGAATAAGATCACTATTTCTTTGGTAGGGTGCTGAGCAGACCCACCGTACTGGCCAACCACACCACTACAAGACATTTTTGTATCCACGACAGTCCTCAAGATTATCATGGAACAGCCTGTGGAGGTTCAATAACTTTCAGAATGACAAGAGATAGAACTCATACAGGGAGGACTTCTCATCCTACCTAATAAGATACAGCAACAGATGGCAAACTAAGTGGTCATGGGTGGGGATAGGGAGACAGTGAGTCACATTTCCACACAACAAATTGTGACATGTGGGACACTGGGTGTCAGCTGCTGCTAGAACACCAAGCCAAATCGTGATCCTTCCATCCTGCCCACGCATTGCTCTAACTCAGTTACCAATACTACATAGGGCCTACCCTGGATAAGTGTTAATCAGTAATCTTAATAGTTTAGGATAACACAAAATTAAGAAAAGAACACCAACACAAGGCAAATCTCACTTGAGAAATTATGCCAAGGCACTAGGTACATCATAAAGAACTATTAGTCTTAAAAAATAAAATTTATGGGTTGAAAGTCACAGCAGAAAAAAATGTAATATTAGTATGACTTAAAAAATGAGACTAAGGAGAGAAGAGTAACTCATACAAAATAAAATAGACAATAACAAGGCTGTAAAATATAGAGAGGATGATAGATACAGAAGGTAATCCCTGGAGATGCAACACACAGGTACTCAGTGTTCAGAAAGAAAGAATTAACAGCTGTAACCCTCTACCCCCCACAAATATATGAAAAGAGAAACCCAAAGAGAATCTCATCGTTCAGAAACAAATTACACACGGTGGTAAGTTATTGCATTTGAACAGCAAGGGAAATGTAAAATGGACATTCAAGCTAAAAATCTAAGACATATATAAAGCAGAAACCACATGGGCTGGCCCAGCCATGGTCAGTTTCAGATGTGAGTAAAAATCTGAAGAATTCTAAGGCAGGAAAAAAAATATCAAAAATTGGTAGCAGCTCTTTTGGAGCTGAGGGATAGATGATACCATTTATTAAAGAAATTCATCCATGATGAGGTAAATCAGTCAGTGATGAGACTAGAGAGTCCAGGAACAAGGGCTGCTGGGGGTTAGGGGGAGGTCGTCTACATGTAGACAAAGATGAAGGGACCTATACCAACAGTTGTTATACCCAGAGTAGAGATGGCACATAGAGGTTAATGATATAAAACAATATGCTAGAGGGGTGAGGCGGGAGTGGGTAAGTGGGTTGGGGAGCACTCTCTCAGAGGCAAAGGGGAGAAGGGATGGGATGGGGAGTTTGCAGAGAGGAGACTGGGAAGGGGGACATTTGAAATGTAAGTAATAAATAAAATGACCAATCCCCCCAAACCAAACCAAACCAAACCAAACCAAACCAAACCAAACCAAACAAAAACAAAACAAAACAAAAAGCAACCAGTAACATCATTTGTATCTTTAACTTTTTACATTTATGTTTGTTTGGTATGTGGGCATGCTGTGGAAGTCAGAGGACAACTTATGGGTTGTCCCTTCTCTGCTCCCACCTAATCCAGGTCATCCGCCTTTACAGCACTCACTATTATCTTCTCAGCCATATATATGCATTTAGTCAACACTGCTCATATTTGACACTTACTCAAGGCCCCAAATTTAACGAAACTCTAGTGTTTTGAAATTAAGTATTTTTCTCAACTTAATATTCCAGAAACTAATTTGTCTCCTATCTAAAATGGATCAGAGGGATGAGAAGACGGTTAGTCAATTAAAATGCTTGCGACACAAACACAAAGACATGAATTTGGATCCCCAGTATCCGCATAAAGAGTTGGGTACAGTGATATCTACTTGAAATCTCAGAGCTGGAGATGTGGAGACAGGAGGATGCCTGTGCTAGCCGGCCAGCCTGGCCTAATCAGAGAGCCCCAGAGTCAGTAAAAAAGCCAGTAGCAAAAAAATAAAATTGAGAGTGTTTGCAGAACACCATGACCTAGGTCTTTGGCAGACAAAACCATGCACATACAGGTGAACGAAAACATATGCAGACACATACTTGCGTTCATTAGTCTATTGACCATTTTCTTCATTTCCCTTTTATAAGGCTTTAAAGTTAAAATAGTATACTTAATAAAGTGCCTAGGTTAAATAGTCTTTTTGAATCCTCCAACTAACCATTCCCTATATTTTCTCTATATTTCTGCACATAGAGATTAATAAAATGGTAGCACATTTGCTAATGGTGGTTATATTATATGGTGGGACTTAGACTCCATGTCTTCTTTGCATTTTCCTTGTAGCTTGCTTTATTTATAAGAGGTATTATTTTTATAAGCACAGTAGAGTTGAATTCTTTTTGAAAAAAAATCGAATGTGTGAGTGAAGCTGTTAAACTGTTGAAATAGGACATGTACCACTTTGTATCCCTGCTGCATACTGCCTACTGATTTCCAAGATTAATGACTGTAGAGCAAGGGTCATTGCCTTGAAATGCAAACAAAACTGTATTACAAGCTATTTTAAATCTATAGGATGGGGCTGGTGAGATAGCTCAGCAGGTGAAGGCACTCTCATCCAAACCGGTTACCTGAATTCCTTCTCTTATAGCCCTCACAGTAGAAGGAGAGACTCATACAAGTTGTCCTCTGATCACTACACGCAAAGACACCATGTGTTCATGCCCAGGTTCATACGCTAAATAAATTATGTATTTTTTTAAATGTAATCTACAGGACATCCCTCCAAAGTCATCTACCTGCCTGCAGTTTTTATCCCAGGAACTGATGGATCTGTTCTCAGAAAAGTTGCTTGTGTTAGAGAGCACTAAGTTTTCGTCTTAGTTTCCATAATGCTGAGGTGCAGTTGATACTCCTTCAATACTAAATAACATCACTTTTGTTGGTAGCAGTTGTGGCAAATGAGAAGCCATTTTGCTATATCGGCGGCTTCTCTGTATGCTTGAAAAGCTTTGAGACCCCCTGACACACCACTATTGTTTTCAGAAAGTAAGATGGCAATTATTTTCTATTCAGTGTTTACCAAAGCCAAAGTTGAGTACAGACCTTCTATATCCATCCCCAGATGACTATATATGTGACTCACAACCATTATTAGTGCCTTGGAGACTAACATGAGGTTTACAAGCAGATACCATCTGAAAGCAAAATAAGGAGATGCCAGAGACTAAAATGAGTTTCCTTAAGTAAAATTATTTCTAAAAGTATATAATAATAAAAACAGAAATGGAAGTAATAATCGTTAAAGTCAAAAGCTAAAATCTTTTTTTAAAAGATTTATTTATTTATTATGTGTAAGTACACTGTAGCTGTCTTCAGACACACCAGAAGATGGCTTCAGGTCTCAATATGGATGGTTGTGAGCCACCATGTGGTTGCTGGGATTTGAACTCAGGATCTTTGGAAGAGTAGTCAGTGCTCTTAACCTCTGAGCCATCTCTCCAGCCCTAAAATCTTTGAAATTCCAACATATACACAGAACTACACTGGAAGCTAGTACCAGCAACCAACAAAAACAGAATTTAGGAAAAGGTCAATTCAGAACTTAGAACCAAAGAACTAAATCTAAGAGTTATCTGGGGGAAAGGCCATGAACTAGGAAACTACCTTTATTGGACTTGACCATAAGAACGTCTGTGTGAGCATGTTCTTGATAAATGATTGATGCAGAAGGGCTCATACCACAGGGAGCAGCAGCACCCCAGGGTATGTAGTTCTGGGAACTATAAAATAGGTAGTTGAATGTAAGCCTGGGAACAAGCCAGTAAGGACTATCCCTCAGTGGTCTCTCGTTGTCCTGCTTCTAGGTTCCTGCCTTGAGTTCCTGTATTGGATTCCCCCAAAGACATGTGGTATTTTTGAAGCCAAACAAACCCTTCCCTCCCTCAGCTGATTTTAGTCAGCATTTTATCACTGCAACAGACAACAAACTAGGACATATGGTGATCTCTTCCCATCTCCCTTCTTCACTATCATCAGCCAATCAGCTTGTCATCAAGTCTCCTGTTCTCATGGTCACAAGATAGCTGCCATATGAAGCAGAAGAATAGAGTATCTTTTGGACAGATCCTCAATATATGTACCACTCCTTACTGCCTTTAGCTAGGATTTTACCATGGTACTATTCACAAATAAGCCATTGATCAGAGAAACAAGATAAAAGGAACCCCACAGGCTGGTGAAATGGCTTAGCAGTTAAGAGCACTGACTGCTAACCCGGAGGTCATGAGTTCAAATCCCAGCATGGTGGCTCACAACCATCCATAATAAGAAACAAATAAAAAAATCTATGGGCTGGAGTGAACAGGCTAGAGTGGGGGCGGGGGGGGGGGAGGGCTGAATGAGCAGGCCGGAGCAAGAAGGAGAAGGAAAGGGGAAAAAAGAAGAAAGGAACCCCAGTATTCATAAAAGAGGACCACTCTCACAAAGTCACCAGTTATGAAGGTACCAAACGGTGACTGTTATAAATGCACCTTTTCCCCTAGTCACCTCTCTTCCACTTCACACCTCATGTTCCAACCACATATGTGGCTCTTTAGATATCCATGAACTTCTACTCAACCAGATCATTCCTCCTCTCTGCTTTCTCAATACATTATCACATCTGCCAGAAATGTTCTTCCCTCCAACTGTCAGACACCTACCCAAGCTCCCATCCTCCTCCACTGCATGAAGCCTTCCTTGACCCCAGATAGTTAATGGTTGCATGAATGCCCCCTCTCTATGCCTGCCATTTTGGTTACAGCATCCCTCCTGCTGACAGATGCCCCTTTGTCTGTACTCTCGTGCTTCCCATTAGACTAAGAGCCCCAGAGAGCAAGACTGTGTCTTATTCATCTTTGTATCTCCAACTTCCTAGCACACTGCCATGCATTTATAGGAACTCCATGAAAGCTTGATAAATTGACTGAAGCTGAATGAGCTGGACTGAATCTGGCCATATGTAATATTTCCAACAGCTTCTGTAATGTAGCTGTCTGCTCTAAGGGAATCTTTAAAAGAATAAGCATTGGAAGACCCAGCAGGAACCATGTCCTAAGCTGCCCTCCATAGATGATTCTAGGGTGGAATCAGAGGCACTATGGAGCTCTGAATTCTTACCTGGAGGACTGCTCGTGTCCCTGATAGGATCGTTCAGGCTTTACATTGAAATATCCTGCCTCCTAGGAAACTCTGCAGTAACAAGAAAAACAGGACAAATGTCATCAAACCCTCAAGGGTCCTGTCGTGGCTTATTTCCTTACTACCATCACAACTGGACCTCTCTTAAGAAAAGGGTCAGTCCCCACCATGTGCTTAATGTCTGTGGAAATGAAAAGGATATTTGTTATCGTCCTCACTGGGTGGAGAGGATCAAGATTTCTCACCTGAGGTTAAAGGTTTAGAAACTGTGGGTAGAAGAGAGCAAATTAGAGACCCTAAATAGTTGTCCAGGAAAGAGAATTACAAAACATTTCTTGTTTCTAAGGCAACAACTTCTCAGATTTATGCCAGAGCTCGGGAACCATTTGCCCCCAGAGCAGATGATTATATGGTCATTCATCTCCAGAGAAGCCCTTAAAACCTCCTCTTTCTCAGAAAACCTATTTGGAAAAAAGCAAGAAAACAAAAAGCGCAGTGTTTAAGATGGAGGGTTAGTCTGAACATTCTTGGATCCCTAGGGAAATGCTCATGGAGACTGCAATGCCATCCTAACATTTGGCTACCCTCCCATGAGGCTTCAGTTTAGTGGCGTCTCAGCAGCCGCACGAACTATTGTTTTGAGAAGAAATTCTAAGGAAATATCCAAAACGGTCATTTATACTACAGTGCCTCCACAGGATGCTTCTCATGAGGTAGTGGGACAATACCACAAGAACAGCACTGTGCAATTAGTTTTACTGGTGAACATAAGGTGGGTCTGTAAGGATAAAGCTATGTTCCACAGACAGTAAGCATCCTGGTCACTTCTGATGAACAGTGCCCAATAATCCCCTCTGTGGGAGTCCTTACAGTTTAACGGAAGGCCCAGCTCAGCCCATGGTGAGAAACCAGCATCTAGCCACTGGCCTCAGCTGTGACTTCATGCAAAATTGCTCTAACCGGAAACTCACAGATTCCTGTTGCTGGTTACATTCATTTCTAGGGAATGTATCTGGAATAGACTGAAAAAGTATCCCATTCCCACTCTAGTTAAATCCCTCAGATTGTAAATATTTGGAGGCTAAGAGATTAAGTCTTATTTTCCATTGAGTCACACTGCCTTTGTTCAAATCCCAGCTCTGTCACTTACAGCTTATATAACCTTGGAAGGTTGCTTGAATTCACAATGCTCCCACGAAATAAACAGAGATAATAATCATGCCAACCTTATCACGTTGTCTCAAGGATTAAATGAATAATAACTGCCAATATCTTAGACCATCTTCTGATACCTCACAAGTATCATAAAATGTTTTGCTATTGTCACTCTTTACATTTCTTGTGTCTGGCAGGACCTTTTTGCATATATCAAACACTGAAAAATAAAGTAAGATTTCCTAGTGGCACAAGGAACAAATGATCATCAGTATATTCCCCTTTCTGATGGGCTGTTTCTATTTTATTTGCTAACTGGAGACAAGTCTCCTTTCTCTTTCACTGGCTGGAAACATGGCCATAATCTTCAAAGGAGTTTAGGAAGAAAAAGAAAAAAAGAGAGAGAAAAATGAGAATAGCTCTGATCTTGCCTGAAGCTCTAGTCCTGGTGGGTACATTAAATGCTAGCACTTTGAAAGTTCAGAAGAGAAGCAAACAGACCTAAATGGGGACCTAGAGAAGCCACACTAAGGAATTGCCATCTGAACTGAACCTTAAATTCCAGGGAACAAAGAAAAGGAAGAACATTTCTAAAAGAGGAAGCTAAGAAGCAGAAAAAGAATGTTCCAGAAGCACTGAGCAATCCCTGTGGGGGTGGGCCGGCCGTAAGAGAAATTCTGTTTCACTCCCTTCCTGCCCATTTAGAGTTCCAAAGTTGGCAGGATGGCTCAGATTAATCACGAGGTCATGTCAAGAAAGAACTGGCTTTTCCTTTCCAGTTCCTACAGTATCCTGTGGATTCACAACCCACACTATCAGTTGAGTAGCTTTTAAGAACCCTAGAGTTTGCCTAATTTGGGGCAGAATGTAGAGACTTTCCAGAGGCAACACTACACCTTCATTATTAAACAGAATGTTTGTGTGAATATGAAGAAGGTTAAAATCCACTAGTGTGTTATTAACAAGGCCCAGCCAGCCACAATGCTGGTGAGATGGTAGAGCAGTTGCACACAGAGACAGAGATGGAGCTTACAGATCCCACAGTTCATAAACCAAGGTTAAAGAACAAAACAAAACCAGATTGATTAATAAGGCCATTCACAGAATAACTGTCCTAAGAGACTTTTGTTTCCCTGAATCCACCTTCTATAACCTACAATTAAAATGTTCTTTTTTCTTCTGTCAATCAGCTGCCCAGTCACTTGGGTCATACCACTTAGGCAATATTAATGTGATCATAGAAATATTGACAGTGTGATGTTCTACATGGGCTCTCACCTAGCAAAATAAAAAGGAAATCTTACAGGTTGAAAAAAATACCCTTCCAGAGCCAGCATGAATTCCCAAGGAGAAATAATACAGGTTCTTAAAAAACTAAATGATGTAAAGGAAGGCCTATCACTCCAGATGCTTCAGAGACAAGAAGACATGAGATCAACTCTAGCCTGAGAAAGTTAATGAGAGATGCTATCTTGAAATAAGAGCTAAAAAGGGGCTAGAGATATAGGTCAGTAGTAGAGTGCTTATCTGGCACATAGGACTCAGACCCGCTCCTACCATCATAGAACAAATTGATTGATTGAAACTAAATTGCAATAGAGAACTGCTACCTTAAAATATTTTTGAAAAAAAAATTTATTGCCTTTAATTGAATTCTATTAGAAAAAAGAATATTTGTTTTTAGACAACCAAGATCATTTAAACTTGAAAGAAATACTAGGTAACCTCAAGGAATTTCTGCTAATTTTGTTTTGTATCAATAATACTATGGTTATGTGGATACTGTATATTTTTAGAGCTTCCTATTGAAGCAGTCACAGGACCACTCAGATTTCCTTTAGAAGAAAGTATCGGCAGAACTAAAAAGGGATGAATGTGCCAAGAGAGGAGGTGAAGCAAAACTGGCAAAAGTTGAAATTCTGTGGTAGCTTTATGGGTTCATTTAGACCATTTTCTCTGAAGTTGTATGTTACCATCCCAAGCCCATTTAGGTTGGCCAACAACAAGGTGTGTTCTAGCAACCCTTGTAACCAGGCACGTGTACAAGGAATGCCTTTCTTTTAAGGGGAGGAAGAAGAAAAGACAAGAGTGCTGACCACCCATTCTGTGTCTATCATCCCACTATTAAACCCAAGTAAGTGCAGGCTTAGGCCAGCATCTGCTGGGTGGAAGTGTGTCTGTGATCAATATGCTTCTATGACCACTGAGTTGGTGATGTAAGTTACTTGGCAGATACACCTTCACTGGATAGCTCATTCAGGGAAATTTTTCAGAGTCTAAACAAGGAAAACATGATCCAAGACTGCCCTTACTCATTTTTTTTCATTCTTTTTTTTTATTCGATATAATTTATTTACATTTCAAATGATTTCCCCTTTTCTCATGATAAGGCTCATATTTCTTCTTTCTCCTCTCCTCCCAAATTATTAAAAACCGTAGAAGAAACAATGGTATTCTTCCCTTAGTCCTTCAAGCTACCCTCTCAGAGAAGTGAGACCTTGATTATTAAGGATTTAAGACTTGAACTCAAGTAAAGAGGCACCAATAGGGCTGAGAAGATAGCTAAATTTCTATGGTGTTTGTCTTGCAAATGATCTGAGTTCAATCCTTCTCTACACGGGAGATAGGGAGGAGACCATGGAGGCATGAGGGCACTCCTTTGTAATACCAGCACAGGGGAGGAAGGATCAGGTAGATGCTGGAGGGGGATCACCAGCCTGTAAGACTAACCCACTCCTTTAAGCTCCAGACCAATGAGAAGCCTTGTCCGAGAAGAGGGAAATGGATTGCTCCAGTCCTGCTTACTTTTCTATTTCTATGTCAAAGCACCATGACCAAGGCAACTTATACAAAAAAGTGTTTGTTGTAGTTTACAGTGTCAGAGAGAGTGAGTCCATGACCATCATGAAGAGGATCATGGCAGGAGACAGGCAGCATGGTACTGAAGCAGTAGTTGAGTGCTTACATCTTGAGACACAACCACCAGGCAAAGAGAGTTAATTGGGGAGGGATATGGGCTTTTGAAACCTCAAAACTCACTTACAGTGACACACCTCCTCCAACAAGGACACACCTCATAATTCTTCCCAAATAGTTCTGTCAAATGGAGAACAAGTATTCACATATATGAGCCTCTGGGCAGGGCATTCTTATCCAAACCACCCTAGCTCCAGAGGAAAGACAACCAACGCTAATCTCTGGTGCACTCACCCAAGCATGCACTTGAATGCTCTCTCTCTCTCTCTCTCTCTCTCTCTCTCTCTCTCTCTCACACACACACACACACACACACACACACACACACACACACAAACACCTCCAGTAGGATTAAAGGAGGGAGTAAGTAGTCTCTAGTTCTAATTGTTATTTCTCAGAAGTGGGATTATTATATAAATTCTTCATTTCCAGTCTCTCTAATTTTTTGTATTAACACGAATCACTTTTGAAAAATAAACACATTTAATTTTAAATATTCAAAGGGGAGTTAGAATCCCAAACACTCCACCTGCATTTCCACCAATTATGTGTCCTCTGTGAAAGTGTAGAGCTGCTGGCTGACCCAGCAATATAGTATTTACTCAGAGATAGTGAGGCCCACAGGACTGGAGCCAACCTGCAGAAAAGCTGTCACTCTAATGCTTAGGGCAAAAGAACAGCATCCCAGGAGCAGGAAAACGATCAGTCTCGGATCTGCTCTGCTGCCATCTCCCTCCTGCGATTTCTCAGCCTGTGAATTATTCTGGTGCTTGTATATTTATTTGTTAAACACACAACAGAGGAGTTATTCTCCAAGTCTCTATCAGCTGAAGTATTAACAGCTTCCAGCTGAGAAAATATCTTTTCACTTTGCTTAAGCCTAATCATTATTTTCTCCCTCCTACATGAGTTTCAGTATCATATAAAAGATCCCGATACAAAAGGCCATGTGGATGATTCTTTGTGAAGTTGCTGGTAGACTTACAGTGTATAATTTGGGTATAAATCTATTTAAAGATGTCAGTAGTTTGAGTTTTCTTTCAAGAAAGAAAATTATTGCCCCCTCATTCTTTGAGAGCTGAAATATAAATACACCCAAATGAAGAAGCAGAAAAGAATAAGAAAAGGCTCCTTTTTAGAATTTTCATTTTATTTCTTGAGACTGTCTTTTAAAAATGAAAATTATAGACATGGAGAACTGAGTATTCAAAACCTGTAACTGTCTAAACAGTTGAGTTGCCTGGCCTCCCATTAGGGATATTCAGAGCAACAACTCCTCCCCACTCAGGATTTATCTAAGAAATGAACCAAAATGCATAGACCAGCCAATCATGGAGTTCCTACCCCTGTAGATACATCTACAACACAGCTCCTGCATCTTAGACTCAAGGAACATGGTAGGAGAGAGGGCAATATAATTGTAAGCCAGACGACCAGGTAGTCTGCATGAGGTGGTATTGTCTTCTAGCCATGACAAGTGCAACACCGATAGACACATTAGTGTGGAAGGGAAATGTCTTAGTCCTATCGGTGTGTAGAGACACCATTACCATGGCAACCTTTGTGAAAGAAATCATGTAAGTGGGGCTAGCTCATAGTTCAGAGGCTTAGTATGTTATCAGCATGGAGAGAAGCATGACAGAAAGCATGGCAGCACACAGGCAAACATGGTGCTGGGGAAGGAGCTGGGAGTTCTATGTTCTGATCTGAAGGCCGCAGGGAGAGAGGCACTGGGCCTGGCTTGAGCATTTGAAACTTCAAAGCCCACCCCCAATGAAGTACTTCTCTAACAAGACCATGCATCCTAATAGTGCCAAACTTAATGGGGGAGGGGCTATGAAGGCCTGAGGAGACCAATAGGGGCCAATGGGGGCCATTGTCATTCAAACCACCACCCACTGGAGACATTTCACATGGCTACATGCATAGACAACTATAGGTAACGAAATGATACTGAGAGAGAATGAAAAGGTTCCCCAGGGATGAGCTACATAACTGGTTATTCAATACCAAGTGATCAGCCCTGAAATCATCTGCATATAAGCAACACTAAGATGTGTGTGTGTGTGTGTGTTTGTAAAACAACAATTAAAGGAAAAGAGGTCATGAATTTGAAAAGGGAATAAAAAGTGAGGAGCATGGGATGGACTAGAGAGAGGAAAAGAACAAGGGGAAGTAACATTTTAAATTATATTTCAAATAACATTTTAAGTAAAATAAAATATTAAGAAAATTAAGAGATAACTAAGCAGATCCACCCAGTGCTGCGTTTTTGTTTTGTTTTGTTTTTCCTGCTGGTTTCCCACACTCACAAGTTTGTTTGAGTTAGCTGACTGGGTTAGAACTTCTCAGTAATGAAGTAAGTTAGAAAACCAATGTACTTTACTCCAAGGTAGAGTGAGCCCTAGACCAACCATCCTGCAAAGGTCTCCCTTTGTCCCCCACAAGCTTAAAAGGAAAAGTCTTCCATGTACCCCGCAAAAGCAATAGTTAATGGGGGGGGGAGTCACTCCCCCCCTTCCCCCACTTCTTCATTCTCCTTTTCTACCCTGGTGACTTTCTTGTCTACCCTTCTTAGGTATTAAATTCTGCTCACCTCTAGTTTGCTCCATTTTTTTTAAATGTAAAAGAAAATATTTCCCTGGAAATGAATAATATCCCAAATGTTTTTACCGGCCAGCCCCTTTTCCTACTCCCTGTTTATGACACTGCATCCTGTATAATGTGGTCAGTTATACGCTGAAAGTGAAAGTCTCAACATACGGAACACAACTTTAAACCCAGCACTCAGAAGAAAAAGGCAAGTAAACCTCTGTGAATTTGAGGACAGCCTGAACTCCATAGTATGTTCCAGGACAACCAGAGCTACAGAGTAAGGCCTACACAATGTAGAGGAGGACGGGGAGAAGAGGAGAAGGAGGAGAAAAAGGAGAAGGCGAAGGAGAAGGAGAAAAAGGACAAAGTAAAAAAGAAGGAGAAAGAAAGGAGATGTCATGAATTCTAGAATTTTATGAATCAGTTATCCAAAAGGAAGACTGGAGCCAAGAAGGACTCCATGTTCTTGACCACAGTAAATAAGTGGCTGTGTAAGTTCAGTGCATATCGGACAGGCACAAAGCCATCCAAGCCTCTGGTGTGGATTCAATTTCCTTTCCTGTAAAGTAGTAGTAATAATAATAGGGGTCTTAGAGTTGCCGTGAGAATTAAGTGAGAGAATGACTGGGAAGCCTCTGGCACATAGTACATAATCAATACATGTTAGCTTGTTAGCTCTTCCTTGCCTTCCCTTCATTTATTCACCCATTCAATTAATATTCAATGAGCCAGCTTCTTCCCAGATTTGAATCTCTTCCCAGTGGTGATATGAGTTAGTGCTTCGGGACATGCCTGCTCTCCTCCAGGCTAGTAGGATACAATTTAGAGCCCCTTAGCATAGTGCACTAATTGGTCCCTTAGTGACCTGAAAGAGTTAATGCATTATTGCAGGGTTTAATCTACCACTTCCTGACAAAATGAGTTTTAGCATTTTTATACATAAGTTCCTTACACAAGATCCTGTTTCCCTTACTCCCAACCCCCCGACACACACACACACACACACACACACACACACACACACACTCCACATAAACATTGCAACTGTTTAAGAACAGTAATACAGGCTCAATCATATCATTAAGTAGCCCACTTACAGTTTACTTTTTATGAACACAAAAGCAGCATTTTCTATGTCCCTTTCCTCAAAAAACAGTTTTCAGGAAATTCTCATGTTGTCTTAGTCAGGGTTTCTATTCCTGCACAAACATCATGACCAAGAAGCAATTTGAGGTGGAAAGGGTTTATTCAGCTTACACTTCCACATTTCTGTTCATCAACAAAGGAAATCAGGACTGGAACTTAAGCAGGGCAGGAAGCAGGAGCTGATGCAGAGGCCATGGAGGGATGTTCCTTACTGACTTGCTTCCTCTGGCTTGCTCAGCTTGCTTTCTTATAGAGCCCAGAACTACCAGCCCAGAGATGGTACCACCCACAAAACCACCACTGGCTGGTTTTGTGTCACCTTGACACAGGCTGGAGTTATCACAGAGAAAGGAGCTTGAGTTGGGGAAGTGCCTCCATGAGATCCAGCTGTGAGGCATTTTCTCAATTAGTGATCAAGGGGGGAGGGCCCCTTGTAAGTGGTGCCATCCCTGGGCTGGTATTCTTGGGTTCTATAAGAGAGCAGACTGAGCAAGACAGGGGAAGCAAACTAGTAAGGAATATCCCTCCATGGCCTCTGCATCAGCTCCTGCTTCCTGATCTGCTTGAGTTCCAGTCCTGACCTCCTTTGGTGATCAACAACAATTTGGAACTGTAAGCTGAATAAACCCTTTCCTCCCCAAGGAGAAAACTTGCTTCTTGGTCATGATGTTTGTGTAGGAATAGAAACCCTGACTAAGACAATCACTAATTGAGAAAATGCCTTACAGCTGGATCTCATGGAGGCATTTCCTCAAGGGAGGTTCTTTTCTCTGTGATAACTCCAGCTTGTGTCAAGTTGACAACAAAATCAGCCAGTACACATGTTATTATACTTTCTACACATTTTCAGTACAATATATATTCCTTTAATCTAATATAATGCATATTCCATATTTAAATGCTTTCCCATGTATTTCATGTAGTGTAAGTTGCTTTTTAATGTAAAATGTATCATGAACATTTTTTTTTAAGTCACTGAAACTCATTAAACTCAAACGACAGCACATGCTGGCAAGGACATGGAGCCGGGGGATCACTCCTCCATTGCTGGTGGGAGTGCAAACTTGTACAACCACTTTAGAAACCAATTTGACAGTTTCTCAGAAAATTGGGAATAATTCTACTCAGCTATATCACTCCTGGGCATATACCCAAAAGATGTCTCACCATTCCACAAGGACACTTGTTGTAGGATATTTGGTCATACTGTGAACCCCGAGATTGTGTTGTTTGCTAGACAAACCTGTTTTCAGTTGTAGGGCTCAGTGCAAGGGACCATCTTCAGCTAGAAGAGTGGTTCTGAGAAAAGAGGTATTTGAGAGCAACAAAACAAATGACTCAGAGTCAAATTGTAGGTCCAACAGGATATCCTATGTTCTGCTCAAGACAGCTTTCTTGCTTGCTTCTTCTCTGCTCTGCTTTTTCTCTGGAGATTTCCAAACAGCTCTCTCTCTCTATTTTTCTGCTGGGGACAGTTCTCCAAGCAGTTCTCTCTCACTATTCTAAAAAATTCTTCTATTTTACATATCAATCCAGTCATTTACTCCAGGATCCCTTTGGATTATGCTATAAATCAGCATCCCAAGATCCTAGCCCCTCGATTCCTCCTCCAAGACAGCAAGTACACAATTTTTTTTTAACATTGCAAAAGAATTCAGAGATCTGTCTGCCTTTTTAAGCACAGATAATAAACAGGGTGGGATCCCCAGAAAGGACGATTACTACCACACCTGGGCCTGAACCTAAATTTCCTCTTTCCCAGGCTGACCTTGAACTCAGGAATCTGTTTACCTTTGTAAGTATCAAAAAAAAAAAAAAAAACAAAAAACAGAAACAACACAAGAACAAGAACAAAACCAAAACAAAGCTGGGTGAGATCTCTTGGGATTACCATTCCCTAAATTGCTTTATCTCCTTCCTTAGTATCTTTCTGACAAGTTGGTTCACCACATAGCTGCTTTTATTCCTGTAGATCCGTGAAGCCCCTCATATAATTCATATAGCATCCTTATATTTTGAAAAGCTGAGAAATTATATACTTTTGAATTCATGTTTTTAGAGTTCTTTTCCACAGCCTTAAGGGCTATCCTGAAGATCCCAGCATTTGCTACTTTGCTGAGACATTAGACACACCTTCGACACCCAGATTTGTACTGTCTTTGATTATCATGTCTTTGATTATCATTAATGTTAATAGGGAGGACATTTCTCAAGGAGGAACATGAAAATATGTACATTATTATACAAACATGCCTTATGCTCACAGCAGCCATAAACATTCTTGGAGGCCCACACCTGCTGGCTCTGTCCCAGGGGCAGGAGCCATGTCATTCCTTCCCTACCAAGGCCAGGCAGCCCTAGCATGCACCCTAATCCCCCTGGCTGGAATACAGACACACCCTTAGTATACACCTTTAATCCCAAACAAGGAAGGTAAAGTTAGTTTGTAGAAGGAAGCAACCTTGTTTCAAAGTGATGTCTAATTGAATGGCAGACAAAGTGACAAATTAAAGAAAGACATGCCCATCTCTCATGAGAACAAATAGGAAAGAGATGACAAGAGAGAGCATCATAGAAGTGGAGAGAGTAGTTTTACTGGGAGAATTTTACAGAGACAGGCTGCAGAGAGAATGAGCTAGACCCAGGTGAAGACAGAATGAACCATAGAAAGAGAAGGAGCCAGAAGATTAGAAGATATTGTCAAAGTTAGTATGAAGCCAGGCAGAGTAATTCAGGGAGAGGCTAAGCAAAGCCAGATTGAATCAGTCATGTTGGAGAGGAGTTTGAGCCAGAACAGCTGAGTTGACCAGTCAGCCAGAGCTCAGAAAGAACTACAGAGGGTAAATGTATTCAGCAATAAGTCTCACAGGCCCAAAACATTCTAGGCCTGGATTAGACTGTAGGGAGACTAGAAGCTTCCAGGCCTAGGCCTAGGTTAGCAGACAGAGGCAGTAAGTCTCAGAAATGACAAGAGTGAAATAACAAGGCGATTAAAAGTTACTTTTACAGACACTTGCTCAACTGTATTCATAGCAGATTTGTTCATAATAGCCAGAAACTGCAAACAGCCTAGTTGTTCCTTAACAGAAGAATGGATAAAGAAAATGTGGTACATGTCTATTGCCTGGTAGGGAAAGCTTCTGAGATCTTTCCAAGTATAGCCACTTGAGATCCTGAGCAAAATGTGTTCCTATGCATTGGGATCTGATACTGGGAATGAAGGTGGGCTAGGAGGAAGGCCAGAGAGGGTCCATAGGAGGAAGCAATGCAGTGTCTCACAAAGATCTGTTTAGACCCCTGGGAATGGAGGCAGAGGATGAGGAAAGGTCATAGTAGGTAGTCTGCTATAGAACTGGAGGTGAGAGTGGAGGGTTGTGTTTGGAGGAAAAGAGGGAAAGAGAAGACCTGAAGTTAAAGTACCTTCTTTTGTTGTTGTTGTTTGTTTGTTTTTATTTTCTATATTCTTTGTTACATTCCAAATGATTTTCCCTTTCCCGGTCCCCCCTCCCCAAAAGTCCCATAAGCCCTCTTCCTTCTGCCCGTTCTCTGATCTACCCCCTCCTACTTTTCTGTCCTGGTATTCCCCTACAATGCTGGATCAACCCTTTCCAGGACCAGGGCCCTCTCCATCCTTCCTTCTTGGGAGTCATTTGATATGTGAATTGTATCTTGGGTGTTCAGAGCTTCTGAGCTAATATCCACTTCTCAGTGACAGCATTCCATGTGTGTTCTTTTGTGATTGGGTTACCTCACTTAGGATGATATTTTCCAGATCCAATCATTTGCCTAAAAATTTCATGAATTCATTGTTTAACTTGTCTACTTGCTTCTCTGGCAGGCTTTGCAAGAGGATTCCCAGGAAATGTCTGCTGGAAGTGGGGTCTGGGACAAAAGGAAGAGTGGCAGGTTCAGGATTAAAGGAGAGGGTGATCCACTGGAGATGGAGGCAGAGAGGAAGGCAGAGGTCACAGCAGATCATCTGCTACAGAGCTGGAGATGAGACTGGGGGATTGGACTTGGAGAAATGTAGGGAGAGGTGATGATTTGCAGTTAGCCTACATACTTAGCTGGCTTAAGTGGTCTATGGGTTCTCAGGGAATACCTGCTGGAGTCCAGGACTGGGGTGAAGTATTGAATAGAGAGAAGGCAGTTTGGAGGGGTAGATATGTGTGATCCACAGGAGATGGGGGTCAAGGAGGGAGGAAGTACAGCAGGTGGACTGCTACAGAGGTGGTCACAAGTCTGGGGCGGTTTGTTTTGGAGGAGCAAAGGGGGAGGTGGAGATCTGTAATTAACCTACTTACTTCCCTGGCTGGATGACTCCAGAGGTTCATAGGGAGTGCCTGCTGGAGAAGGAAAATGGGGTAAAGCTGTGAGTAGAGGGGAGGAAAGTCAGGGGAGGGAAATCTGTAGCTCCACCAGAGGCTGTGGCAGAGGGGCAAAGCAGGTCTTCCACAGGCCACAGTTAGTTTGCTACAAAGCTAGGGATAAGACTGAGGGATTGGTTTTGGAGGCACTGAAGTGAAGACCATCAGTCAGCCTATATGCTTCCCTGGCCAGAGTCATGGATAGACAGCTTTGTAGCACAATCTGGCCAGTCCTGGTGTATTTACTCAGAGCAATCGGCATTAATCTTATAGACAAATCATTAAATTTTATTTCTGTTTTTATTTCCACCAGAATGATTACTAATGAAGTTGAGCTTTTATTCCTGCTTATTGGCCATGTGTTCTATCTGTTCTGTGAATTTTAGGTTTATGTTTTTGCTTACTTTATTGAGAACATAGAAGTTTTATTATCAGTTATATTAACTCATTACATATTAATGTTTTCCCACTGTTTTATTTTAATTTCTGAAATATCTACTTGATAGAAAAGAGCCATAGACCTCAAGCAAGGCTGCAGTATTTTTCTTGTTAATAAACATATCCCATCAAATATCAATAATGCATAATCTCCTCATTTGCTTTTAAATTTTTATGGTGTTTTTGACATAGTGTTTAATTTTAAATATTAAAATTAATCTTTTCCCTTGCTGTTTAGTCTGTTGTCTATAAACCTACACAGTTGTTCCCATTTGAGATCAGGTAAATATTTACCTAAAATGTCTCCCAATTTCATAATGTGATTTCACTTTTCATGCTTTGCCTTCTAGTTGATCTAGAATTTACTAGGTTATACAGCAAGAAGATAAGTGTATCTTTTTCAAACACTGTTTTCTAGCACTGTTCACAATAAAGCACCCCTTTGAGTATTAATTTCTTATGAGTCAAGATTTGTATCTTTAGTATGTGCTGTTCACCATTCACTTCTGGTGTATTAGTTCATTGTTGCCGAAAATATTTAATCTCAATTGGGGGCTTCTACCGTACCTTTGGTTATTCAGTTTCCAGATAAAAGACACATTCAACCTTTACTATTCACAAAAAGCCTCAATCGGTATAGGATCTGGGCAGATATCTACCCTCCATGCTATTAGAATCTATTTCCTATCAATAACCCTGTTATGACTTACTATGTTTCATCTGGACTGCTCTTGGTAGTGGGTATCTTTATTTACCAATGAAGAGTAACTTGGGGGGCAAGGTCACTTGGATCACTCTCACTCTCTCCTCTCTAGAGCAGCCAGGCCTTGGGGACCCATACTTAGCCTTACAATACATAGCAACAGAGAAAACCTCAAGAGTTCATCTTGCATTTCCAAGTCTAATAGTTCCTGTCATTCCCTTATTAATCTTCAAAAAGCATTATTTAAAAGGCAACGACTGTATCTAAACTGTTTGCTCCTTCTGATGAACTCCAGAATAATTTGACAATTCTGCTACCTGCAAAAAGCACTGAGCTGGATGGCTTTTAATTCTCTCTCGCAGCTAGGATACCCACTGCTTTGCTCCAGGAAAGAATGAGCACAGCCTCTAACAGTCAATGTGGTTCCCAGACTTCACTGCAATTCCACTGAACAAGTCAATCCTAACCGGTCAAGGAAACTACAGTGGTTTAGAAACACGTTCAGGTCTGTGGGGATGGTTTAGTGAGTAAAACCATCTGTTACACAAGCTTGATAACTAAGTTTTGAATTCTAAGAAAATACGTGAAATCAGGGCTTGTTAGTATGTGCATATAATCCCAGCATGCCTATCATTTGATGGGAGACAGGAGAATTCCCCCTGGAAGTTTGAGAGCCAGCATAGCACAGTGGCAAACTACAAGGGAGATCCTCCTCATTGGAGGTGGAAGATGAAGACTAATACCTGAGGTTGCTCTCTGACCTCCTCATGGACACACACACACACACCATATACATACACATATAAAGTAAAATTAAAACAATATATCCAGAATTTGTCTTCTTCCTTCCAGAATATCTGAGTCACTACTTAGTCTATTTTGTGCCACTATAACAAAATACCTGAGACTGGAATGATCAACAGACAACTATTGCCTAGTTCTGGAATCTGGAAGTTCAAGATCAAGACACTAGCGATTGAGTGTTCTTGGTATATTTCCACAGAGTGAAAGACAGAAAGTGATGATAATCAAAGCTGAGTTCCTCAGAGTACTAACACTAACTGTAGAAGAGAAGGCTATGGATTAGTAACCTCTTAACTACTACCACATGGACAACATCTGAGTTTTGGAGAGGATACCTTTAAACTACAGTGTTAGCCTTGGGTGGTGGTCGCATAAAATGGTTGCTTCTGCCTCACTGTCCCTCATGTCACTTGCTGAGGAAAGCAAGCTGCCAGGTCATGAAAAGACATCAGAGACCTGGAAAGTTCAAGTGGTTGGGTGGCAGGCCTCCTGACTGCCACCAGGAAGAGGAATCATATCAAGAATGGATACTCTGGCCCTACTCAAGGTTGAATAGCTGGTTGGTTGGTGGGGTTTTTGTTTGTTTGTTTGTATTGTTTTGTTTTGTTTTTGCCAAGAAGATTGTATTTGTTAGAGGCTAATCAGAATAAAAGTATAGGAAAATAGATCCAACCAGTTTCGAACAGGGACTCACAAGTTTTGCGAAATGGCAGCTGCATTTTGCCTAGTCATGCTTTGAAATTATTGCAGCCACTGCCGATATCCTAGTCAAAACATTACAAGAACAAAAAGGCTAGGGAAGTAATAAGAAAGGGTGACAGAGGGCCTGATCAAAGTGTATTATATAGTCAGCATGAAAATGTCACTGTAAACCCACTTGTCCAATTAACTAACTGTGAGAAGCTCTGAACTGTACCTCCCCAGCTAAGCTTCTGCAGAATTCCTGACCTATAGACACTGTAAGATAATTGTTTGGTTTGTTTTTAATCTAGTATATCCCCTACTGTATTGCTGTTTTATGGCTTATTTTGAAAAGTTTTTGTCCCACAGGACAGATAACTGAAACAAAGATGCAGGCAGGAGTGTTGTACAGCTCTCAGCTTTGCTCAGTGTAAGTGATACAGCTACACTCACTCCTTTCGCCCACCTCCTTTATACCTTTGCACACACGATGCCTGAAGTACACCACCCCTCTCACAAGCATCCAGCTATAATATAAGTATTAAGCTTGGCACATTGAGAATGACAGAGCAGAATGATGGATTAAGAAGATGCCTGAAGATGTTACTGTGAAACTGAAACAGTACCGTAAACTTGCTAGTAAATATGTCTCATAGGTAAGGACAATACTAAGAGGTACTCTTAGCTGGTCTGTGTGCCATCTCACCAACGGTTTCCATCTTACCAATGGTTTCCTGGTGATATTTGGGATCCAAAGTTGCTGGTGGTCAGCACAGAGGCAGGCTCTCTGTAGCTATGCCAATATGATTTTAGAACAATGAATGACAATGAATTTAACAGCAGGAACAGAAAAAAGAATGCGTATCTGCGTCCTTTCCAAACTCAGCTTGTAGAAATAAGGGAAGTCAAATTAATAAATGATAGCAGAATTTAGAGTTCCCCTGGGAAAAATGCTTCCGCGTATTAGCATGTGAATGGACTCCCTAGCACAGCACATTTTTGTGCTGATGTAGATTAAGCAGTGGTCCAATTGCCCGCAATCAGGTATTGATCTGAATTCTTTAAGACATCCAAGAAACATCAAGTAGGGTAGGAAATACATCGTTTTTATTTAAATTCTAAGATGCTGAGCCTTAAAGCAACCCTGCAGTCTTTCCTAGAATAAAGACTATCCACACCCTGAGCTCTGTTCATGCATGAGTAGCCTGTCACCAGTGATTCCCAGTGAGGTCCTCTGTTTATTTGCTTTATATAATCTGCAGAGCACAAAATTACTTTGAACATACTCTTAACACTGACTTTAAACAGAACACTCGTGTTCTACAATGTGTATATTTTTAAGAACATGGTGTTATTCATGCAGCTATCAAAAGGGCTAAACTGTCATATGCACAACAAGCAATGGTGGGAAGAGAGAGAAACCCCAACTCTCAAGTCAGAGTAGTAATTGTGGCAACTGCATTGGAAAACGGTTTAGCATTTACTAATCATGGAACATATGCATAGTCTTTGGCCCATCAATTTGCTCCTAAGTATAGAGCCAACAGTAATGACACATACACTTAGCAAAAGATACCTGATTATACATATACCTGCACTGCTTCCAGGAGGCAAAAACATCAGGCAACCCAACCTCCCTCCCCGAAGGGACAACAGATGCAGAGGGTTGATAACCAGATGAAGAGCAATGGAAGTGAAAGGATTCCCACTGTAGCAGCAATGCAGTAGCTCATACCCTCTTCCCCTGTGCAGAATGAAGGACGTCAGACAGGAATAGGTGCACACTGTATGATCCCACGTACTTAAAGAGGATATTTAAAAACTTGATCGACTGTGTTGAATGTCAACACAGGGATTATCCCTGTCAGGGTGGGAGTTAGGAGGGCACAAAGCTGTATCCCGAGTTCTTGTAATGTTTTACATCTTGGCCTGTGAAAGGCTTAGATGGGGAGTTAGTAAAAATCCACCTGGTGCATGCCTTTCTCACAATCTCTTGAGATGCTGTCCTTTCTTCCTCCATATTCCTGTAGTGTAACTTTATATAGTATATAAAATACTATATATTATATTTATATACTATATACTTTATATATAAATACTATATAGTATATAAATACTATATAAATACTATATATATAAATACTATATAAAGTATATAGTATATAAATATATAGTATTTAATGTATATAAGTGTTTACAAAAGTAAGTAGGTAAAAGACTCTGACATACAGGCATTGCTTCAATAAAACAAAAAGAAAAACAGGCCTTTAAGAACCACTTGCTTGAAAACCAACCAAATGAGACAGCAAATGGGAGGAGAAGAGTTTGGTCAACCACAAAAGTCTGTCCCAGCATGCAACTTGGTAGAAAACAAAACAAATAACATTAGCAGTTCCTCTCACCTTTTTGTAACCAAATGGAAAGGCAAAACAACAGAAGTGGAAAGAGAGCTCACCCCTAACCTCTCCTCAGGCTTCTGATTTCAAGTAAAATTGAGAAGGGATTGAGACAGCAGACTGGCAGATAGATATCTTTGAATCTACTGTTGGTCTGCTTTTCTCTGCAACCCAGTGTCTGTCCCCTGTGCTACCAGCTGTCCACTAGAAACATAGGTGACTATATAACAATTGAAGAACATTACTTGCTTTTAATATCTATCAGAGTGCATTTCCACAGTCCAGACTCTATCAGGCAAAAGGAGCTAAGCTTCTGTGCAGTTCTATTCTGCCTGTCACAGGAGCCTGTGGCTCATTTCATCTTAGTAGAAAGAATGTGCATTAGAGAGGACTTCTGTGCCCTTAGGACACTTTGAAGGATTAATCTGAAGGTCGATACCCAAGATGGTAAACGTCTATCATCAAAGTTTAACCAGAAAACTAAATTCTCTTCCCTCGCCTTCCTGAATTCAGGAGTTTCACCTCACATGAGATCATTTTTAATTAAATATACACATCCAGAATTTCACCAGAAAAAAAAAAGAGTAACTTAAATAGTTTTCCAAAAAAGAACTGTACTGAAGCCCAGGGACCTTCACAGACTATCTGTATATAGTAAGGTCGAAATATCTGCAAGACAGAAAAACACAGGCACCTTAACTTCTTCAGGTGCCCTGAATTTGGAGGTTTAAAATAGTTCTTTGTAGCACCTCCTTGGGATTTTGACAGATGCTCCGGGCTATTGGTAAACTTTGAAGCGATTTTACAAGAAACTGCATCGCACCATTTTCTTTTAATCTGTGTACATAGTTGTCTAGCTACGGCTGGCTTTAAAGTACCCAAAAGCTGGAAGCATCCTAAATCCTGTTTCTTCCGTGAGTGGACTGTTCATTAATGAGCTTATCTGCTTGGTTGCTTCTAAAGCTAAATCTTATTTCTACATCTACTTTCTCTAATGGCATTTTTTTTTTTTGCTTTGATTTGTTCAGCATAATTTGATTGTTGGCTTGTTAATTGCATCCTTCCCAGACCTTAGGGTTTATTTTAAAAAATATGTTTTAAAAGTCTAAGATTCAAGATATCCTTAACTTGCCTCTTTTTGTTTTTGCTTTTGTTTTTGTTTTTTTTTTTCCGAGACAGGGTTTCTCAGTAGCCCTAGCTGTCCTGGAATTCACTTTGTAGACCAGGCTGGCCTTGAACTCAGAAATCTGCCTGCTTCTGCCTCCCAAGTGCTAGGGAATAAAGGCTTGTGCCACCACTGTCAGGCAACTTGCTTCTTTTTAAAGGCATAAAAACATCAACAAAACCATCTAAGGGAGCAAAGGGGACTAGTGGGAGGTAGGGTGAAGAGGGAGAGTGTTTGGGGGATTCTAGGTACAATGTATACAAGTGTGAATGTGTCTGTACACAATAAATATATAGAAGAAAAATGCTTCCTGTTCATATTTTCCTTTTGTTGTTATGATAAAATACATTAACCAAATGCAACTTAAATGAGGAAAGGGCTTGTATTACCTTACAGTCCATCACTGAGGAAAAGCGGGGCAGGAACTCAAGGCAGGATTGCTTGCTATTTCACAGAACATTACCTCCAACCAGAGAACTCACAGAATAAAGAAGTACAGCAGAAATCAGGGAGGAATGCTGCTTGAGGGCTTGCTCACAGAATCACAGGATCAGCTAACTGTCTTATACCGCCAAGGACTAACCTGCCTGGGAACAGGGCTGCCCACAGTAACCTGGGTCTCCTATATCAATTAACAATCAAGACAGTCACTCACACACACACAGACACACACACACACACACACACACACACACACAGAGAGAGAGAGAGAGAGAGAGACAGAGAGAGAGAGAGAGACAGAGAGAGAGAGATTGACAGGGAGACAGAGAGACAGAGAGAGAGACAGAGAGAGAGAAACAGAGAGACAGAGAGACAGAGAGACAGAGAGACTGAGAGACAGAGAGAGACACAGAGACACAGAGGCACAGAGACAGAGAGAGACACAGAGAGAGAGACAGAGAGGCAGAGAGACAGAGAGACACAGAAAGACACAGAGACACAGAGGCACAGAGACAGAGAGAGACACACAGAGAGAGACAGAGAGACAGAGAGAGACACAGAGACACAGAGGCACAGAGACATAGAGAGACAGAGACAGAGAGAAAAGACAGACAAATGGGCGAGGGGGGGCGGGAGGAGAGAGAGAGAGAGAGAGAGAGAGAGAGAGAGAGAGAGAGAGAGAGAGAGAGAGAGACTCTCTGATATGGTCAGTCCCTCAGTTGAAGTGATTCTACTTTGTGTCAAGTTAATAGTCAAAACTACCTAGGACACTTGAAATTTAGCCTTATTTTTACTTCAAGATTCTGTAAAGTGCTAACCACATCCATCCATCCTGATGCTCAACACTTCCCATTCCTGTATTTGTTTGGTCTACATAATAATAAAACAATTGCGAATAATAGTAAATACTTTCTGGCAAGAGATTTTTTTTTTAATTCTTAAGCATACATTTAGTTAACCATTTCACACCAAGAGTTCTGCTGTCATTTTTAAGCCACATGCTCTGGGTGATCTGTAAGAATTCACAGATTTGCAGGGGCAGGCCCATTCTTAGTTAATAGACTTAACTACAGGGTCATCATGGTCCTCCTGCATCTCAGGTAGGCTAAATCAGAGCACCCTAGTCCTCTCTGCTGTCTTTCTCTCTGCGTGTCCTCAATCCTGCGGCCTGCCCTCACGTACAGGGATCTGGAGGCCTCATTCCACACTAGCCCACATCCGCTAACCAAATCCAATCTTACTCTCATGCACGCCACCCTAGATCAGAGTGAGAGAGCATCTCCAAAGAACAAGGATATTTATCTGGGAATAGCAGAGCTCTGCAATGGGAACACAAGTGTCATTGGTGAACTCTGAGTGTGTCCAAAGATGATAAGGCAAGGGAGAGAGTTTAAAGATGAAATGGAGAGGTATTTCAAAATGATCATCCTTAAAGAGAGGGTTTCGAGACAGGTATTCCTGCAGAGAATTACTTCTGTTGGGTTGTGTAGCTATAGTCTTATAGCTGCAGGATCCTCTTCCTTCATAACCTCCTCTTACCTATATGTGTTTTGTGCGGCTAAGATTTCACAAAAGAGACTCCGCTTTGATTCTAACAATCTTCATTTGCACTTCCATAACAAGCATGGTGGATGCAGGATAACAGCCGTTTGTAGATGATGGTGTGAGGAGAATAGGGGAGTTCTGGCTTACAGGCATAATATGGGGTCATCTCATGCATCTTAGGAAAGTTCTTCTAAACCTGAAAGCCCAGTTACCTCATCTTTCTATCTCTGCCCTTTCTCAGTTCTGCTGCCAACCTCACACACAGGGATCTGGGGGCGTGGCAGATAAATCTACCTTTAGTCACTTTAGTCACTGATGATCTTGATTGGTTTCTGAAAAGGCTTGCGGTGACAACACACCCCCTCAGGTCATAGTGACTTGGGTAGAGTAATACTTGGACCATCAAAATCCTTCCATCCTTGCGGTAACCTACATCCAAAGTGCAAATTAAAGTTATTCAGCCTTCAAAGAGAATCTTTTTGTTTGAGGATTTTCAAGTATGCTTGTCAGGTACATGTCCATCATGGGTAACATCTTCAGAATATACTTGTCGTCTCCCTGACATCGGTAAATCCATTCGTTCTCAGCTGTAATTTATCTCTTGATAAATCATGCTATCAAGTTGAAGTGTGAGAGCAATACCCTCAGGACATAAAATACCACTGAATCTGCTGTTTGGTTAATTTATTACTTTTATTAGGAAACTGACAGGATTACTTTAAAAATCAAGTGCCCAGGGGCCTCGGGTTTTATCAGGTATTCAATACTAGAACACTGTTCAATCACGCCTGGCTGACCGGGCCACTTTTTTCAACCTCTTTTTGCCACCAGTTCCTCTGGAGAATTCCTGTCAGCAGAGGAGTGGTGGAAGTCAGGCACGGCTCCTTTAAAATCTTCAGACAGATAGTAGGTCTGACAATCGGCAGAATAAAGCCTTGGGGCTTTTCTCAAGGAGGTTGTTTGCTAGCTTAAGAGAACCATCTCTATCCAGTCCCTGACAGGGTGGCATTATGGATGTTGGGCACAACGCTGAGGACTGACGAGGCAGGATGACAAGAGCTGAAGCTGAGAGAGAGAGAGAGAGAGAGAGAGAGAGAGAGAGAGAGAGAGAGAGGCAGGAGACATGACTTGAAGGCCCAACTGCCATTTCTTTCCAGTGTGAACTGAGACAAGCTACTTAATGCTTCCAAGTCTCAGTTTCTTTGCTGAAAAGTAGTGTTAATAAGAAGAATTATTGGGAGAATTAATCAAGGCATGAAGAAATGCCTATCTCATAAGTGGCTAAAATGCCTGTTGCTTCCTCTTACTACTGCATTTTTAAAATGCATTAAATAATATTTACTTATTTATTATTTATTTATTTGTTTGTTTACATTTTTGTAAGACTAAGGATTGAGCCCAGGCCCTTGTGCACAGTGAGCAAGCTTTCTAACATTATAGAGAACAGAATTCATAGAGAAAACCCACTGATATTAATTTACGATTAACTGTCTCTCAGTTACTATACATAATTGTTTATCTATTTCTTTGCTTGCTTATTCATTCAGACCATGTCTCATGTAGACCAAGCTGGCCTCGGACTAGACATGAATCCAAGGTAGATTTTGAACTTTTAATTCTCTTCCTCTGCCTCCTTAAATCTCTGATTATGGGCATACAGCACTAAGTTTTTAACCTTGCGTGGTGTTAAAGATCCATCGCAGGGCTCCCTGCAAAATAGGCCAGCACTCCACCACCTGACATCCATCTCAGCCCCCAGTTTTATTTTAACTTTGGATTCAACATTCAACTCAGCATGGGCTATGAGCTAGACAGTGAAATAAAATACTTTGGCAAGACGTTTCATGCCTCGCTGTCTCAAGGAGATGCATAGCAAATCCAACCACAACCTCCATCTAATAAAAAAGATAAAAGGACAGGGGGAGAATAAAGGCCGAAAGAAAGTGAAGGTATACTATAATCAACCAAACAATATTTCATAATATTAATATGTTCAGTGTTTGAGCTTGAACTTTGTTCTGACAGGATATAACAAAAAGTTCCCCTAGAGCCAGGCTGATGGGGATAAGTTAGGAGCCTACCTAAGTCCTTTCCTTTTGTTGCTCTTCTGACACCTTCCAGCCACTCCAAATTTCTTCAGACTATGTTACTTCCAACCCACCTCAGGGCCCTTACATTTCCTAATCTTTCCAGATAGGTTACTTGCCCCTGATCTCAGATAGCCCCCCTTAGCCACTAAACGTAGACCTGAGGTCAATTGTCCCCTCCCCAGAATAGACATCCCTAAGTACTTCTACTAATAAATGTTTTCACACCCAGTGCCTCTGTGTCACATGACACCTCTTGCCCTCTGCCACATCCTCATAGCACTGACCATCATCTGACATGGCTGAGTCACACGAACAGAGCAGGCAATTACCCGTCTTAAACAACGCTTGTACACTTATGAATACCCATAATTATTCCCAGGATAAAGAAGAGAGTATAAAGACTGGTGGCCTCTACCATGATGAGGGGGACACATGCCTTCTCTAAAGCTCAGGTTTCAATTCATAAAAGCTTAAATTCCAGGACACTGAAGGAGTACAGAGAACTGGACAGCAAGTGCCTGGCTTTGCCGTGAGGGCCACAGTCTCACAATGATCTTCTACAGGCTTGTCCTAACCATTTCCCTTCTTCTAGGCACCTTCTGATTTTTTTTTATTCGATATATTTATCTACATTTCAAATGATTTCCCCTTTTCTGGCTCCCTCCTCCCCAAAAGTCCCATAAGCCCTCTTCCCTCTCCCTGTTCCCTCATCTACCCCTTCACAGTTACCTGTTCTGATATTGCACTACAGGGCTGCACTGAGCCTTTCCATAACCAGGGGCTACTCCTCCGTTCTTCTTGGACATCATTTGATATGTGGATTATGCCTTGGGTATTCCAAGTTGCTAGGCTAATATCTGCTTATCAGTGAGTGCATACCATGATTGATCTTTTGAGACTGGGTTACCTCCCTTAGTATGATATTCTCCAGCTCCATCCATTTGTCTAAGAATTTCATGAATTCATTGTTTCTAATGGCTGGATAGTACTCCATTGTGTAAATATACCACATTTTTTTGTATCCATTACTCCGTTGAGAGACACCTGGGTTCTTTCCAGCTTCTGGCAATTATAAATAGGGCTGCTATGAGCATAGTGGAGCATGTATCCTTATTACATGGTGGGGAATCCTCTGGGTATATGCCCAGGAGTGGTATAGCAGGGTCCTCCAGAAGTGATGTGCCAAGTTTTCTGAGGAACCGCCAGACTGATTTCCAGAGTTGGTCGTACCAATTTGCAACCCCACTAACAGTGGAGAAGTGTTCCTCTTTCTTCACATCCTTGCCAACACCTCCAGTCTCCTGAGTTTTTAATCTTAGCCATTCTGACTGGTGTAAGGTGAAATCTTAGGGTTGTTTTGATTTGCATTTCCCTAATGACTAATGATGTTGAGCATTTTTTAAGATGCTTCTCAACCATCTGAAGTTCTTCAGGTGAAAATTCTTTGTTTAGCTCTGTACCCCATTTTTAATAGGGTTATTTGGTTTTCTGGAGTCTAACTTCTTGAGTTCTTTGTATATATTGGATATTAGCCCTCTGTCAGATGTAGGGTTGGTGAAGATCTTTTCCCAATTTGTTGGTTGATGGTTTGATGGTTTGTCCTTTTGACAGTGTCCTTTGCCTTACAGAAACTTTGTAATTTTATGAGGTCCCATTTGTCAATTCTTGATCTTAGAGCATAAGCTATTGGTGTTCTGCTCAGGAACTTTCCCCCTGTACCAATTTGACAAAATGTAGCATCCTTTCATGCTTAAAGTCTTGGAAAGAACAGGAATTCAAGGCCCATACCTAAACATAGTAAAAGCAATATACAGCAAGCCAGTAGCCAACATCAAATTAAATGGATAGAAACTTGAAGCAATCCCACTAAAATTAGGGACTAGACAAGGCTGCCCCCTATCTCCTTATCTTTTCAATATTGTACTTGAAGTACTAGCTCGGGTGATTAGATAACATAAGGGAGGTCAAAGGGATACAAATTGGAAAGAAAGAAGCCAAACTATCACTTTTTGCAGATGATATGATAGTCTACTTAAGTGACCCAAAAATCTCCACCAGAGAACTCCTAGAGCTGGTAAACAACTTCAGCAAAGTGGCAGCTTATAAAATCAACTCAAGCAAATCAGTAGCCTTCCTATACTCAAAGGATAAGCAGGCTGAGAAAGAAATTAGGGAAATGATACCCTTCACAATAGCCACAAACAGTATAAAGTACCTTGGTGTGACTATGACCAAACAAATGAAAGATCTGTTTCTTTACATTTAATGGAAACAAGAACTTCAAGTCTCTGAAGAAGGAAATGGAAGACCTCAGAAAATGGAAAAATCTGCCATGCTAGTGGATTGGCAGGATTAATATAGTTAAAATGGCCTTCATGCCAAAAGCAATATACAGATTCAACGCAATACCCGTCAAAATCCCAACTCAGTTCTTCATAGAGTTAGAAAGAGCAATTCTCAAATTCATCTGGAATAACAAAAAACCCAGGATTAAACTATTGGCTAAAACTATTCTCAACAACAAAAGAAATTCTGGGAGAATCAGTATCCCTGACTCCAAGCAATACTATAGAGCAATAGTGTTAAAAAAAAAAATGGCATGGGATTGATACAGTGACAGGCAGGTGGATCAATGGAATAGGATTGAAGACCCAGAAATGAACCAACACACCTATGGCCACTTGATCTTAGACAAAGGGGCTGAAAACATCCAGTGGAAAAAAGATAACCTTTTCAACAAATGGTGCTGATTCAACTGGAGGCCAGCATGCAGAAGAATGCAAATTGATCCATTCTTATCTCCTTGTACTAACCTCAACACCAAATGCATCAAGGACCTCCATATAAAGCCAGACACACTGAAGCTAATCGAAAAGAAACTGGGGAAGACCCTTGAGGACATTGGTACCTTCTGATTTTTATACAACCTACATATTCCTCTTCTTGTTCATTTTGGTTTCATTTGTCTTCATTGATTTTTTTTTAATTAAGAAATGACTGGTGCTCACTTCAGCAGCACATATACTAAAATTGGAATGATACAGAGAAGATTAGCACAAGGATGGCATGCAAATTCATGAATCATTCAATATTTTTGTAAAAGGAGAAATGACTGACATACAATAAAGTGCCTATATTTAAGCTCACTATTCAGTGAGTTTCATATACATCTATACCCATAAATTCATCATGCCATCTCCAGTGCCATCCCTCACCCCACATAAACCCATACCAGTTTCCATGTTTTCATATTTAGGGCCAAGGAAGTATCAATGTAGTCAGTCATCTAGTGTAGATGAAGGTCATGGTCCCTGGAATGAATACATCTGTGTAGTCTAGCTTTTCATGTAACTGGAATCATACTGTATCTGATCCTGTTCGCTTATTCATTTATTGATATTTGGATCCTTTCACTCAGCACAATTATTTGAAGACTTATCCATGTTGTAGATATCAATTTGCACTTCCTTCCATTTAACTGTTAAGTGGTTTATTTTGGATGGATATATCACAATTCGTTTATTTAGTCACCTGTTGATGGACATTTGGATTGTTTCCAGTTTCTTGTAATTATGACTAAAGCTGTTATTAGCATTCATGGGCATACAAATCATTGTTCAGACATGCTTTTATGTGAAGACATAACTAGGAGAGGAATACTTGATTGGATGATAGGTGTATGGCTTACTTCTGAAAGACTTGTCAAATTCCTTTCCAATAGAGTTGTTGCATTTTATACTCCCAGCAGCTGCTCATGATTGTTCCGGGTGCCCCACTGCTCTACAAACACTTGGCATCCCAGCATCAACATCTAATTAAAAGATAAGTTTGCTCATGTAAGACACCTCTTCCTCAGGCCTCCTCACTAGCCTGCCTGCCAATATACACTCATTGTGAATCAGTTTCTCACACCCATTCCATGGTCCCCAGGATCCCCCCACCAAATCTATAGATTTCTTTGGCTTTTTCCAACTACACTGCACCAAATCCTGACTCTTAGTCAGTATAAAGCCTTGGCTTATTGTGTCACTGAACTATGTCCTCCTCAAAATCTGTTGATGTCCTAATCCCAAGCACCTTAGAATGTGACTGAATTTTGAGATAATATTGGCCAAAAAAAGTTGAGAGGAGAGAAATATAATTCAATGTGACTGTCTCTTTACCAGGAGAAAAACTGCAGACATAGAAACATACATACATACATACATACATACATACATACATACATACGGAGATTAGACCATCTACAAGTTAATGCAAATGTCTAGGCAGGGTCCTCCTTCCCTCTGAAGGAGCTCTTTCTGCCAACACCTCCATCTCAGACTTCAAACCTCCAGGAAGACAGAAGATAATGTGTAGTAGATTAATCCATCCACTCTGTGGACTTTGTTTTGGCAGTTCCGGCAAATAACACACTTGCCTCATTGATGAATGAACAACTGGGTTGTTGCTTTCTCTGTTAACTCTCCTACCCAGGTTTAATTGCCTTCTTTTATCCTTCTCCTGGTACTTTGTTCATACATCCACTGGGACTTTCATCTCACTGTAGTTAATTATTGGCTTAAGTGTTGGTCTATCTTCCCCACTAGGCGAGATTCTTTTGTAGATGTTTTATCTTTGCATCCCAAGCTGTCTAGATTAGTCTCCTGATACCACACAGGTTTCTAGGCAGTTTTTTGTTGTGTGGATTCTCTGCAATTAAGCTGCACATCCACATTTCTTTCCTGAACATCTTTCTATTGTCCTTTTCAGAAGAAAGAATTCTAGCAATGCTCCTTTACAGGGGTTTATTCCAAGGAGAATTTTGAATAAGTACATAAAAATGGATGTACAAGAAAGTTCATTAAAGCATTGATTATGATATCAAAAACTTACAATTGGCATAATTATTATTCAATAGGGATTAGTTAAATAAATTACAGTATGTCTCACAGAGGAATATTGTGCAGTCAATAAAAATGATGATGTGGATCTATATTTATTGACACAGAAATTAAAAATCACCGCCTACTATTGAATAAGAAAGCAAGAGGTGTGGCTGCTGGTGCAGTGTTACTCATTGCAGGAGGTAACGTGTGTGTGTGTGTGTGTGTGTGTGTGTGTGTGTGTGTGTGTTACTGGCACCAAGTCAGACAGAAGGATGTTTATCAAATAGTACAATAGTTAAATCTGGGTAGTAAGAATACAGATAATTTTTCCTTTTTCTCTGTGAATCCCAGGATCATTCCAATTTTTAAGAGTAGACTGCATTATTTGATCAACAGAATAAAGTTATTTCATTTTGAAGAAAATGTAATAAAAAGCAAAGTATATGTTTTCCAGTCCTTTTTTTATGACAGTGCCCTCCCCTGGACATGGAAAGATGGCTCTGATCAGCCAGGAGCATGGTTGTACTGACTCACTCCTCAGCATAAGGCTGGACTGCTAAATTCTGATGTGGAAAAAGAAAGATGAAAATTCGTAGAATCTGAGATACAGATGGATATGGGGATGTGGATATGGAATCTAGAAGAAGTAAATATAGTCTCTATAGAAAGTAGAAAAGTGGCGAGATAGTAGGGATCTTCAGAGAAATAGAGTCAGTAAGATGCACATAGTTATGTAAAGATCTATTTATTATGGAAGAGACCCAGTATAGGAATTATATTTCTGGAGCATTTCCTCCATGTGCCAGCTACATGTTGAAGAAAGATGACCTCCAATTCACTCTCAGTCTGGAGGACTGATGACAAGAGTGTTTGTGTCCAAGGGCAGGAAGCCACAGATATCTCTTCCCCACAAAAGAGACAGACTTTGCTTTCCACTTTTTTCTGTTCCAGTCCTGAATAGATTAGATGACTTCTGTGAACATTACCAAAGACAATCATGATAACCCAGTCTACTGACTCAGATGCTAGGTTCTTCCAGAAGGATCACCATTAACACATTCAGAAATAATATTTACCAACCATATGGGTCTCCCTTAGTCCACTCAAGTTGACATATAAGATAAGCCATCACAGATAATGAACCAAAGGAGCAAATGAGGAACAAAATTGGGACTATCTATACATACTTTAAGGCAGACCTTTCTCCTACCCCAGCATGCAGAATTTCATTCTCCTTCACTATACACATCACTTCTCTTTGTTCACACCTGCACACATGAGTAGTGACTGCTAGTTACAATCACAAAATATGTGACAAAATAACAATGCGACACATTACCCAACATTTTGTATTGCCCAGGTTTTCTACTAATCTCCCTTTGGCATATTACATTTTCCAAATGTAGATACACCAATACACCTTCCACTGCACATGCTCTTAATATGACGTGGATAGGCCTTTCAGTCAGAGACAGAGTCAAGGCTGCAGGCCACATCTCCCCTGCAACACCAATGGTAGAAAGACCCTTGTAACTGCCTTAACTTGTCAAATGATGTCTTTTATAAGGTTTGTCATAAAAGGTAACAGAACTTCTGCCTGATGCATTCATGAGTGTGATTGCACACACACACACACACCGTGCCCTGTGAACTCTGCCACCATACTGTGAAAAGGCCCACAGCACATTGATAGAGTAGCCATGTGCAGATTTTCCTGTAGACTGCCCTACAAGGCCCCAAATGAACAGCAACTGCAAGACACCACTTCCACATGTGTTAGGATATGGATTTCAGTGACACCCCCCAACATAGATCATTTTTAACAGAAGCCCCAGATACACAAAGAACCCAAGTCTCATCTGAAGTACACCCTGTCTGAATCACTGACCTGCAAAAAAAATGAAGAGACTGTAAGGAATATCTATTATTGCTTTGGTGAATAACTAGTCCTCCCACACTTTCCTTTATCACTGCTCTCAGGTTAAGTTGTTGAGTGGGAAAAGTGACAATCATTTTTTTTTTTTGAGTTTCAAAGCAGTTTTGAAGAGTCAGTTATATGATGATATCTTAAAGGAGAGAGAGTTAGAATCTAAGTGTCCTAGCATTTGACTGAGGAAAGCAAAGCCCTAGAGAATTTAGAAGCACAATATTTTTCTAAAGCTAAACAACATATTTGGAGAAAGAAAAGATCTAAGAGTGATCATCTAATAAGAAATCTAAAACTTCCTTTTTATTCTAGAGATAAGAGAAAATGCGTGAGGGGTGAACCTGAAGGCATGTGGAGCCTCTGAGGAGGGTCTTCATAAAAAGATCCCAGGCAGCACAGACTCAGGGGAGGGAGATTGGTTGGTATCAGCAGATCCCAGTGAGAAATATGACAAGCATCAGCATTGGGACTATACACACGAGGTCAGCCAACACCCTCAGCACTTGAGGATGACACTATAGGACCTGATGAGCGCTTCAGTAACTAGAAGTGGCAGGGACAACTTAATACCAACACATATGAACATTTTTAACTTGGAATACATCGTGATGAATGATCTGTTAATAGTCAGGGAATGTTTAGAACAGTGTTTGAATTCACTTATTGGAAACTAGGTATCATTATTTTTATTTTATTAGCTTCTTCAACATTTCATGATTTAGCTTCATTGCTAAAGAGTTACTTCCAAGAGTAGAGGGAGATGGCTATCCCAGAGTGCGCACGTGATACAAATACATTGAATGAGTAAATAAAGAAATGAGAATAGCAAGTTCTGTCTCCAAGGTGAGATCATCCAACTATCTACACAGAAGTAATCCTTAGGGAGCCCAAGAGTCCCAACAGCTGTTTCTAATCGTACATCCAAAGCTCATACCCTACTGCCTCTTAAGCTACTGAAGAGCAGGGATCAAGCCTCAATCTCTTTAAATAGTCCTTCAATCTAGCATAATGCCCAGTAAATAGCCAACTCAACAAATATTTGTTGAACCAATAAAATGCATCACAAGGATACATTTCAAACCCTAACAAGGACAATGTGTAATTTGATCTCCTTTATAAGAGCATACATGTAAAATGACAACTCCAGAGTGGTAACAACATGAGGCTGTCATAATGTCTTTTTCATGGTACAGCAATGTTTTCTACTGGAAAGCAATTAAGGAATAATGGTGTTATTGACCAAGAGTCTGGCACAGTGGTTTTCTATGACTCCTGTCTCTGTTACTCTGACTGATGGCCACTCTGAGCTATCTTCTGGTGAACAGCTACTGCCCCTGCTTCTCTCTCTCTCTCTCTCTCTCTCTCTCTCTCTCTCTCTCTCTCTCTCTCTCTCTCTCTCTCTCTCTCCCTCTTTCTCTCTTATCAAAAGTACATACGTGCTGTCATCTTTTATAATCCTCAGAACTTGAAGATTGCCCTTTACTTACGTTTTCTGAGCTGAAATTAGGTTTGAATAATAATCAGGATTGTGGATCTTCTAAAGCAAAGGGACTTTATGAGAAAATGCTATCTTATGATTCTTCCAGGCATAGAGTTTCAGAGTTGAAAGATTTTTTTCCACCCTAGGATTTTATCTTATTAATATTCTTCTTTGCAATTCAAGTGCCAAGAACTGGAAAAATCTCTGATTGTCCTGCAGCAATGGCATTAAAGCCTCCTTATAACACAGAGGACCAGAATTGTTCCATAATTTAGTGAAATTGAACATTACCCTGTGACTGCTAATTTTCTATTGAGATGATTCTGCCTCTAACAAGAAAAGAAAAGGTAAAATCTTCAGAGAAAATATAGCCTCTTTCTAAGTATTACAATAACTATAAGATAACTTAGGGTACCTATGCTTAAAAAAAAAAAAAAAAAAAAAAAAAAAAAAAAAAAAAACCAGAATCTCATGTTGCTCCAGCTGGCCGAAAACTCACTATAAAGGAAGGACGATAGTTCTGACCCTCTGGCCTCTACTACACTAGGGCTAGAATTGTAGGGAAGTGCTACCACCTTTGCCTTCATTTGTATAAGGCCCTGCTAAAAAATATTTGTTTCTAGAATGTTATAACTGACACTTCCTTTTTGAGTCTTCCATTTGGTAAACCCAGCTATAATTGTGCAGGGATGGTGCCTTCTGTTTTGAGAGACTGCTGTATCAGCACGTTTATTTTTAACCTTTATTTTCAATTATCTGCAGTTTGGGATTTAGTCTCCAAAGTTAATTTGGGAGAGTTCGTCTCTTTTAATAAAGAAAGCTAATTTACCCATTCTGCAGACCAGCTCATTCAAAAAAACATAAACACGAATGTTATCCTTGAGTTTGGGAATTTGCTTTTTAAACTTAAAATGTATTTATCATCTACCTACGTGCTCATATTTCTCCTATATCTATTCATTGTAGTGCGCTTTAGAATTGAGTCTCATCAACTTCTGAATTATTGATATTGTGTTAGTGTTGTCAGTGTGACAGAATCTAAAATCACTTGGGACATGAACATTACAAGCAGGCATAACCACTGGGGGATTATCTTGATTAACCTGATGTGTGAAGACTCATCTTAATTATGGGGGGAGCCATCACCCACAAAGGGGAGCCTATATTGTGTAAATAGAGAAAAGAAACTGAGCACTAGCATGCATGCGCCTTCCTCTGAGCAGTAGCTTCAAGCCTCTGCAGTCTGACTTCCCCTGCTATGATGGACTGTACCTCAACATGTGAGCTCAGACAAACCCTTCCTCCTCTAAGCTGCTTTTTATTTTGTCATCTGAAAAAAAGAAACCACAGACAGCATTCCAGTCTCTGTGACCAAAATACCCAAGAGAACAAACAGACAGAAGAAGGACTCCCTGTGGCTCTGTTCCAGATATCTCAGTCTATGGTTATTTGACCCCCACGTGCTTTGGACGAAACAGAATGGTGAGAGCATATGGTAGGGTTTCTTCATCAGGGTGGACAGGAAAGAGAGAAAAAGGACGGGAAGGGGCCAGGGACACTCACGAACCCATGCTTAACGACTTCATTCAGTTAAATTCTAGCACTTACCGTGTTTCATTTCTACCTTTATTTGTTTTCAACAGCTGTAAAGAATAGTGTGTTAATGTGTATGTGTGTGTGTGTGTGTGTGTGTGTGTGTGTGTAGTATTTTTTCTAAGAAAACATGCACTTGGTCCACTAGAGAAAATTACAATTATTTACTTCCCAGTATTGATACACCACATAATTTCTAACAGGTGCTTTAAAACATTGTTTCTGGTATGTGAGTCTTACATATGACCTTGTTTTATTGGGATGGACTAGACTACTGTCAATGGTGTCTAGGTATAAGCTAGGCACCCCCCTTCTCCATCATGTCTCCTTCCCCTACTACACAAGAGAAAATCCTGATGTCACCCATTTCTTTTGCTTAATGATATCTCTTTCTAAATGCAAGCATATTAACTGAGGGTCATAACATATTGTCAAATCAAATAGTGTGTGACCATTTAGGGATTAGTTTAAGATTTAGCTAATGGATTAAGGGAAAAGAAAAAAAGAACATGAGCTTTGAATGGTGAACTGCAAAACCAACATCAAACAAGACACTAAAATGTACATTTTTTTCACCCTTCCCAATAGTACTGAACTTCTATTGTTGGCATTTACTTAGCATTTGCATAAATTTAGGTAACTACCTTTGGCTGGTTCCCTAGAGACCTAAGTCTTAGGCAAAGATTAGAGACCAGGGCTTTGCAAAAGGTGTAGTCTGAGGATAACCAATGAGAAGCAAAGAATGAAGAAAGGAAAGAGGGCACACATAAACCCAGTGGTCTGTTGCTGAACTGACTTCATGGTCCTATAAAATAACCAGTCATTTGACTCACCTTCCAGATTGGTGTATGGCAAAGCATTCCTCAGAAGAGTCTGCTGGACAGCTAGCAGTGATTTACCAGCCAGAGTCCTCCAACTCCCGTTTATCATTGGTCAAAGGTCACCCCACAAAGTGGTTAACTCCCCCTCCCACTTCTGAGTTATAGTATCCAATCCTTTCTGGAAGCTTCTAGAGAAGCCAGATCTGTAGCCAGTGATAGGATTCGCCCGTGATATCATAACTGACAGGCAAGTCATAGCTCACCAGTCCTTCTCTGGGCATTCAGTCAAGTCAGATCTAAACCAAACAGCCCAAGCCTTGTTTCAACATAGAAGAATACACACTGAGGGATTCAGGTCCCAGTTGTGGCCAGGGTTTCCAGGGAGTGACCATCCAGCGCTTGTGGTTTGTGGGATCAAGAAAAAATGCAAAGTATATAAGCACTTTTAAAGTAGGATGACTTAGTTACTGTTTAAAAAAAACAGAAGCAAAACTCTGTGCACGCTGTAGTATTTAAAATGGCAGGCTCTGAAATCTGTTAGAACTAGTGATGTGTTTGTGTAACCTCGAACAAGCTACCTTGGTAGGCCTTGTTTCTTCCTAAAACCCAAGGACAATCATGTATCATTGCACTGTAGGGAAGTGTATTCGATTATACTAGCCAGCTTAAGTAAGTTGGAGATAGTGTTTTCCAGACACCTGCTTTCTGTGTGACTCAACTTTAGGATTAACCAAGAAGAGAAACGTCCATAGGATTTGGGCCATGAGAGTGAGGCAGCAGAGGGAAGAGGAGAGGTTCCTCTCTGCTGTCAGGTAATGATTACAGTGGAAGCCACGTCTGTTGAAGTCCAATAGGCTCTATTCTGCTCCTTGTCACATTTGCCTTCCTGCTGCTGACTCTGATAAACAACAGTTGTCATGGATATCTACCACCTCAGCTGCCTGACATAAGCCCAGAGAGGTAATGGGCCAACAGAGACATCAGCTTACCATGGTCCTCTATACGAACTCTCCTTCTGCTGTGTGCCTTTGGTCAAAGACTTTGGAAGCTCTGAGTCATCTACCATACTGACACCTTCCTCCAGACTTTCACTTTCCCAGCTCCTTTTTAGTCATGCACTGTGCCTATTCTTCAGGACAGCATGGGCCTTGGAGGTGCTAGTCTCTTGATATAAATTCTCACTCCCTCAAGCTACCAACATTAGGTCACTAGATGAAGAATTGTCACTAGAGGCACACAGGTACTCTCAACAGGCTGTGGGAACTTGAGGTAGAGTGTCGTTGAGGAATTGATAAACCCTACACAGCGACTTTTTTTCCACTGACTGAACTCTTATCTACTCAAACGGGGCATCAGGAGATGGTTGTTATTGTGTGCAATGCAGCACCTGGCATAGAGTAAATGCTCAATAAATTAAATTAAGTGCATTACCCAAGCTAATCTTGTGATGACTGGATTTATATCTGCTCAGGCCATGTATTTACCTGCAACCTGCAAAGAAGGGGAGGGGAATAAAACCTTTCAGAAATGGAAGGATTTTCCAACTAATGCAAGAACAGTTTTTTACATATATTAATAAAAAGCTGTTGCTTTCTTTAAAAATTAAATAAGCAAATTCCATTTTCTACAAGACAAATAGATTAAGTAAATTATGGAATCTTTCTTAACTTGTAGCCAAGAAGAATCAGAGTCTATGAATATTAAACAGTGATTTCATAGTTAACGTTAAGTGAATATCTCAGAAAAAGACTTACAGTTTCTTAGTCTGTCCAGAAGACTGGAGCTCTTTTCCAATAACCGTAATAACAGATGAAGCCTGTGTAAATTTAAATTTAAATGCTGCCCTTCCTCTCCTGCCTGCTCTCTTGACTGTGTGCTCTCTGGCTATGTCACTACGGTCACAGAATATAAATATCCTTATCTCATCTCTAAAGCACTTTCAAAATTCAAAGCACTTTGACATACAGAGTCCTTTGCTTCCCAGGCTTATCAAACATTATGACTTTAATAATTTTGAGTTATATTTAATTTTAGGCAATGTTTTCAGATTAAAATTTTTGTTTTCCCAGCTGCAAGAGACTAAATCAAAACTCACTTCCTAATTGATTGCATATAGATTATTAGATGATTAATTTAGGCATTAGTTATGGCATTGAAAGCATATAAAACTAACCAATCCTGTGTTCATTGTTTTTTATTAACTTGACACAAAGCTAAACATATCTTGAGAGGGGATATTAGTTGAAATGATGCCTCCATAAGATTGGCCTGTAGGCATTTTTTAAATTAATGATTGAAGTGGAAGGGCCCAGCTCCCTGGAAACAGCACCACCTCTGAGTTATGCAAGAATCAAGTTGAGCACACCACAAGGAGCAAGCAGCAAATAGGGTTCCTACCTGACCTCTGCTACAGTTCCTACTTCCAGGTTCCTACCTGAGTTCCCATCAATGGTGGGGTATGACCTAAGAGCTATAATCTGAAATAAACCCTTTCCAGATTGCTTTAGATCATGGTGTTTAATAACATCAATAGAATTCATAACTAAGACACCTTCTTATCTCAGAATGAGTGAAACTTGCAGCCAGTCTTTGCTTTGAAGAAAATGTCTCTCCACAGAGTCTGGTCAAATTTGCTTTTTCCCTTTGCCTTGGGGCTACACAATTTGCTGATCCCCCCCCCTCTTGGCTTTACAACCATCTGACAACACTGTGCTCTGCCAGGGATGCTTCTTTATATGAGGGCTTTCAACCAGGAACAGAATTTTCAGTATCTCAGTCAACAATTGTTCTGAGTTTACCTTTAAGTCATCAAGCTTATTTCTGAGGCAATTTAGTTGCCTCTAAAGTGTACTCTGGTGACAAATAGTGGCTGCGTGTAGTCAATTGGAGGTGACATTTCTTTCTTCTAATCTGTCTTTTTGAGTTGCAATGTGCAATGGGAATGATTTTATAAATCCATTGGGAAGAAAAAAGTTATAAACAAGATCAAGATTAACTACAGCCTGAAAGAAGTATCCCTTATTGTACAGAATTCACTACCTTTACATTATATCTTATATAAAGCTATCAACACTGAAGAAGGGGAACTCATTGCATCTCAAGAAAGCAGCGTGTACCAAAATCTAGTGGGGGAAAAGAAACATGCCATGATTCAGGAGCAAGCTATTTGCCAAAGGCTGGACTTACAATGCTATGAAGTGTGCTGGTTTTCCTTCTGAGTTTGAGTTGGTGGGATATCACCTGCAATCCCTAGTCTAGGATAAAGTTATAGCAAAGGAATAGTTTGGCAATGGAATTAAACTGGGAGACAGAATGAAGAGACACGTCTTTCTTTACATTTTGTGAAATGTATGACATTGAAATGCCTACTTAAGTCTGAAACCACAAACTTCAAAGCCAAAGCTTTAAGAATTGGGATGGAGGCCAGCTTGGTCTACAGAGTGAGTTCCAGGACAGCCAAGGCTACACAGAGAAACCCTGTCTCAAAAAAAAGAAAACAAAAAAATTTAGCTTTGTCAGACAGTGGTGGTGCACACCTTTAATCCCAGCACTTGGGTGGCAGAGGGAGGCAGATTTCTGAATTTGAGGCCAGCCTGGTCTACAGAGTGAGTTCCAGAACAGCCAGGGTTACATAAAGAAACCCTGTCTTGAAAAACAACAACAACAACAACAAAGAAACAAAAAAGAATTGGGATGGAGAGATGCCTCTGTGGATAAAGTGCTTGCCTTACACCATAAGGGAATGCATGTGCAACTTCTTGCACCTATGTTTAAAAAAAAAAAAAAAAGATCTAATTGTCTTCTGAAAGGTTCCACCTAGGAATCAGTGGAAGCATATGACAAACATTGCAGAGTCTTGTGGAAGAGTTGGGGGAAGGACTGAGGAATTAGCAGAGGATAGGGACTCCACAGGAAGGTCAACAAAGTCAATTAACCTGGATCCTTGGAGGCTCCCAGGGACTGAGCCATCAATCAAAGAGCAAGCATGGACTGGACCTCGGTCTATGTCCTCACCCCACATCCTGCTCCATACTCCCAGACCACCCACGCCACCTCATGCACATATGTAGCAGAAGGGCAGCTTGGTTTTCATGCATGTACCCCAAAAATTGGAGCAGGGGTGTCCCTGAATCAGTTGTCTGCCTGTGGATCCTGTTCCCATAACTGAGCTCCTTTTTCTGGCCTCAGTGGGAGAGGATCTCATCTAGTCCTGCAGTGACTCAATGTGTAGGGGAGGGGGTGATATCCACAGGGTATCTCCCTTCTCAGAGGAGAAGCACAGGGGATAATGGGGGATCCGTGTGAGGGGGTACTGAGAGGAGAAAAGGAGCTGATATTGGGATGTAAAGTAATAAATAAATAAATAATAATAAAAAGATGTCCCTGTAATCCCAGTCCTGGAAAGCAAAAGACTGGGGGATTCCTGAGGTTTGCTAACCAGACAGTCTAACAAAACAGTGAGCTCCAGACTCAAAGGGAGACCCTCCCTCAAAACCTAAATTGGAGAGTAATTGAAGAAGACCATTGACATCAATCTTTAACTTCTACACACACTCAAGTACATACATATAACCTACACACACACACAATCTACTGGGTGGTTTTTAGCATAGAAAGCACATGAGAAAATTTGCATCAATAGCAAAACTGGGGTAAAAAAACAGTTGGGACTTACCAACAGCACCTGTGTAAAAAGTGGCAATACCTCACTAAAGCAAGCACTGAGACATGGAAGGGGTAGGGTAATGACTAATAAATGAGGAGTCCCATGTAAAACCTCTAGAAGTTTTGTGAGGGCTTGGAGGCAACCCCTAGAGGTCTGCTTGTGAAGTCAGGGCGTTTCCACTTCATAGGGAAAGCAGACAAAAGAATGTGTAGAGTAGGAAAGGCTCAGCATTTGCGCTATCAAGATTTTAGTTTTGTATTGTTTTATTCGCTGCTGATTGTCAGAATCTGATTCAATTCAACCTAATTGAGGAGAGATTTGTTTTGACTCGTTTGGCTCGAGTCTACAGTAGGCAGGCTTCATTGCTTTGCGCCTAAGGTGAGGAAGAACATCTCAGCAGCAAGAGCACGATGAGAAAGATGTGCTTATATCATGAAAGGCAAGAAACTATGAGAGCCTGAAGATGGGACCCAGAGAGCGAGATGCTCTTCAAAGGCAAGCTAGTCAGTGACTGACTTCCTCCAACTAGATGCCCCCACCTATGTTTCTATAACCTTCCAGCAATAACATCAAATTATGACTCCATACACCACTCAGAGTCCCCAGGACCAATCAACTTTCTAAAAACTCCATCAGCCGGAAAGCAAGATAGAGGATGTATAGGCCACCACTGCTGTTACATGAATCCTCTTTCCTCCCATACTTTCTGAAGATCCCTTGAGAGGCTTCTGTATTTCCACCCATTCTTGGTGTTTGTCACCTCTGTTCCCTCCATCAATATTCTGTCTTCGTACTTGCTACTTTTCTCGGGAATGGTATTTCCCAGGTTCAGATTTCTCTCTTAAGGTCTAGACCTTTATATCTAACTGCTTCTAAAATCGTCTATCCCTCAGGTACTTTGGTACCATGCAACCAAAATGTAATGTGTTGTCTTCCAACTCATGCAGGCTCAGGGATTGTCTTTCCATCATCCCTTATTCATCGTGATTCACAGTCTTCTCCGCAGCAAAGTTGAGTGGCTTCCTTGGTGTGGTTCCCTTCACACCCACAGCTGAACAAATGTTGTTGACTGATTCTATTCCTCTTCAGCCTTGTTTTCCTTCCTGCCCTTCGTTCCTAGCCTTGGCGTCTCTACTTCTGTATTTCCTGTGTATTGGTCCAGCTACTTTCTGCATGACCTCTTGCCTTCTTACCTGTCCTCCTTGCACATTGTCATCTGTCAGGTTTCCAGGAAACTTTCATGCTGTCGTCTTGCTTGCTACATTTTCAAATCTATAATATTCCAGGGGGAAAAACACAAATTCCTGGGTAAGGGTTGTTAAGGATGGGGGTTGACTTCCCTCTGTATTTATTTCTTTCATTATTACTATTATTATTGTTGTTATCATCATCATTATCATCATCTTAAGGTTTAATGTTCAGATCAACCTCTAAATATACATGGGTGATTTTTTTTAAATTGGATATTGTCTTTATTTACATTTCAAATGTTTTTCCTTTCCAGGTCCTCCCTTCAGAAACTCCCTATCCCATCCCCCCTTCCCCTGCTTCTACGAGGATGTTCCCCACCCACCCACCCACCAACTCCCATCCTCCCACCCTAGCATTTTCCTACATTAGGACATTGAACACCCTCAGGCCCAAGGGCCTCTTGTCCCACTGATGCCAACAATGCCATCCTCTGTCACAAATGTGGCTGGAGCCATGGGTCCCTCCATGTGTACTCTGATTGGTGACCCAGTCCCTAGGAGCTCCAGAGAGTCTGGCCACTTGATACAGTGGCTCCATCCGTGGCGCTGCAAAACCCCTCAGCTCCTTCAGTCCCTTCTCCAACTCCTCCATCAGGGAGCCTGCAATCAGTCCGAGGGTTGGCTACAAGAATCCACCTGTATATTTTTCAGGCATTGTCAGAGCATCTGAGGAGACAGCCATATCAGGCTCCTATAAGCAAGCACTTCCTGGCATCCACAATATCATTCAAGTTTGGTGACTGTATGTGTGATAGTTAATATTCATTTATCAGTGAGTGCATATCATATGTGTTCTTTTGTGACTGAGTTACCCCACTCAGGATATTTTCAAGTTCCATCCATTTGCCTGCAAATTTTATGAAGTCATTGCTTTTAATAGCTGAGTAGTATTCCATTGTGTCAATGTGCCACATCTGTACCCATTCTTCTGTTGAGGGACATTTGGGTCCTTTCCAGCTTCTGGCTATTATAAATATGGATGCTATGAACATAGTGGAACATGTGTCCTTATTACATGTTGTAGCATCTTCTGGGTATATGCCCAGGAGTGGTATAGCTGGGTCCTTAGGTAGTACTATGTGCACTTTTCTGGGTAACAGCCAGACTGACTTCCAAAGTGGTTGTACCAGCTTGTAATCCCACCAGCAATGGAGGAGTGTTCTTCTTTCTCCATATCCTCTCCAGAATTTGCTGTCCCCTGAGTTTTTGATCTTGGCCATTCTGACTGGTGTATGGTGGAATCTCAGGGTTGTTTTGATTTGCATTTCCCTGATGATCAGGATTTTGAACATTTCTTTAGGTGTTCCTCAGCCATCTAGTATCCCTCAGTTGAGAATTCTTTGTTTAGTTTTGTACCCCATTTTTAATATGGTTATTTGGTTCTCTGGAATCTAACTCCTTGAGTTCTTTGTATATATTGAATAGTAGTCTTTTGGTAAAAAAATCTTTTCCCAATCTGTTGGTTGCCATTTTGTCCTATTGACAGTGCCCTTTGTCTTACAGAAGCTTTGTAATTTTATGAGGTCCCATTTGTAGATTCTAGATCTTAGAGCATAAGCCATTGGTGTTCTGTTCAGGAACTCTACCCCTGTGCCCATGTGGCTTTTCTGCAGTTTCTCCTCTATTAGACTCAATGTATTTGTTGTTATGACTTCCTTTTCATTTCTGATTTTGTTAATTTGGATACTGTCTCTGTGCCCTCTGGTTAGTCAGGCTAAAGGTTTATCAATCTTGTTAATTTTCTCAAAGAGCCAGATCCTGCTTTGGCTGATTCTTTGTATAGTTCTTTATGTTTCTACTTGGTTGATTTTAGCCCTGAGTTTGATTCTTTCTTGCTGTCTACTACTCTTGAGTGTATTTGCTTCTTTCTGTTCTAGAGCTTTCAGGTGTGCTATTAAGCTGCTAGTGTATGCTCTCTCCAGTTTCTTTTCAGAGGCACTCAAGAGCTATGAGTTTTCCTCTTAGCACTGCTTTCATAGTATTCCATAAGTTTGGGTATGTTGTGCCTTCATTTTCATTGAATTCTAAAAAGCCTAATTTCTTCCTTGACCAAGATATCATTGGTAGGGCTTCTTTCAACAAACCCATAAGAAGATAGCCACACAAACATAAAGATTACATCAAAAATAACAGGAAGCAACAATCACTGTTCCTTAATGTCTCTTAATATCAATGGATTCAATTCCCCCAATAAAAAGACTTAGACTAACAGACTGGATACAAAAAAAGGATCCAGAATTTTGCTGCATACAGAAAATGCTCCACAGTGTCAAATACACACACTGCCTCAGAGCAAAGGGCTGGAAAACAATTTTTTAAGTAGATGGTCCCAAGAAACAACCTGGAGGAGCCATTCTACTATCAAATAAAATCAACTTTAAACCAAAAGTTATCAAAAAGAATAAGGACGGACACTTCATACTCATCAAAGGAAAAATCTACCAAGAAGAACTCTCAATTCTGAACATCTATGCTCCAAATGCAAGGACACCCACATTCATAAAAGAAATTTTACTAAAGCTCAAAGCACACATTGCACCTCACACAATAATAGTGGAAGACTTCAACACCCCACTCTCATCAATGGACAGAACATGGAAACACAAACTAAACAGAGATACACTGAAATTAATAGATATTATGAACCAAGTAGATTTAAGAGATATCTATAGATCATTTGATCCTAAACCAAAAGTACCTTCTTCTCAAGACCTCATGATACCTTCTCCAAAACTGACCATGTAATCAGTCACAAAACAGGCCTCAACAGATACAACAGATCTTCTTCAAATGATTGATTGCATTTTAATCAATAAGATTGAAATAATCCCATGCACCCTATCAGATCACCACGGAATAAGGCTGGTCTTCAAAAGCAACAAAAACAACAGAAAGCCCACATGCATTACTTTATTCCTTTTTCTAGGGTGTAGCTTCCCTCCTTGTGTTTGCATTTTCCATCTATTATCCTTTGTAGGACTGTATTTGTAGAAACTTATTGTGTAAATTTGGTTTTATCATGGAATATCTTGGTTTCTCCATCTATGATAATTGAGAGTTTTGTGGGTATAGTAGCCTGGGCTGGCATTCCTGTTCTCTTAGGGTCTGTATGAGATCTGCCCAGGATCTTCTAGCTTTCATGGTCTCTGGTGAGAAGTCTAGTATAATTCTGATAGGTCTGCCTTTATATGTTACTTGACCTTTTTCCCTTACTGCTTTTAATATTCTTTCTTTGTTTAATGCATTTGGTGTTTTGATTATTATGTGACAGTAGGAATTTCTTTTCTGGTCCAATCTATTTGGAGTTCTGTAGGATTCTTGTGTGTTCATAGGCATCTCTTTCTTTAGATTAGGAAAGTTTTCTTCTATAACTTTGTTGAGGATGTTTACTGGCCCTTTACGTTGGGAACCTTCACTCTCTTCTATACCTATAATCCTTAGGTTTGGTTTTCTCACTGTGTTCTGTATTTCCTGCATGTTTTGGGTTAGGAGCTTTTTGCATTTTGCATTTTCTTTGACTGTTATGTCAATGCTTTCTATGGTATCTATGCACCTGGGATTCTCTCTTCTATCTCTTGTATTCTGTTGGTGATGCTTGTGTCTATAACTCCTGATCCCTTTCCTAGGTTTTCTATCTCCAGGGTTGTCTCCCTTTTTTGTTTCTTTATTGTTTCTATTTCCATTTTTAGATCCTGGATGGTTTTGTTCAATTCCTTCACCTATTTGTTTGTGTTTTCCTGTAATTCTTTAAGAGATTTTTGTGTTTCCTCGTTAAGGGCTTCTATGTGTTTACCTGTGTTCACCTGTATTTCTTTAAGGGTGTTATTTATGTCCTTCTTAAAGTCCTACTCCATCATCATTAAATGTGATTTTAAATCAGTGTCTTGCTTTTCTGGTATATTTGTGTGTCCAGGGCTCAATGTGGTGGGAGAACTGGGTTCTGATGATGTCTGTTGCTTATGTTCTTTCTTTTGCCTCTCGCCATCTTGTTAAATCTGGTGTTAGCTGGTCTTGCTGTCTCTAACTGTAGCTTGCTCCTCCTGCAAGCCTGTGCATCAGCACTCCTGGGAGACCAATTCTCTCCAGGAGGAAATTGGGTATGGGGTGCTGCGGTACAGGGTCAGCTCTGGAGTGCAGACAGAAACTGGAAGGATCCTAACCCAGGCTGCTCCTTGGTTCCTGTGTCCTGAGGGCTCCGGACTTCCCTTTGAACAGAAGTGGTGGTCTTATCTGTGGTCACAGGTGAGTCAGCACTCCTGGGGGACTAGGTTTTGAGTCCTGGTGGTATTTGGGTGTGGAGTGCTGTGGCATAGGGTCAGCTCCGTCACAGATGGAAAACCTCTGGGTTTATTTCTTAACCAGCAGTCTATGAAACCTGCTTCATACCTTCTTCCTGTGTGTCTTACAGCTCCACCCTCTGTCCTTGTCCTTCAAGGTTTATCTTAGAGACCTTACCAAGTGTCTCTAGACAAAGCTGGCCATCCCCATTTCTCCTGTAGCACCCTATGAATCCCTCTCTTTCAGCCTTCATCCTATTCCTAGTCTTGCCCATTTTTGTTTCCCCTTAGGTTAGAATCCATTCTAGAATAAACTTTGCATTACTCAGTACTCTAGGTGGTACTTGGAACACAGTTATCTTTTAATTCAAGTATACTGAATCAATAGATGAGTGCCTGAGAGGACAAAGGAGCAGAAACTCCCACATCCCTTCTGGAACCTGCCTGAAATTTCTCAGACTCTCTTTTCATGATACATTTGTTTGTGTTTGGAACTTCCCGGGAGCCAATAAATAAAGAGAAATAATGAAGCATAGGATACTTTCTTTAAGAAAGCCAACCTTCTGCTTCCTCCCTCCTAATAACCTTTAAAAGGAATCTATCACATGAATCCGTGCACAGAACACTGAACAGCATACTAGGCAGTGCCTTTCAGCGGTGCTTAAAGGAGCCCCAGAGATATATATATATTTTTACTGTTTCTAAGATTAATACTTTCAAAAAGATAAAGACCTAGCATAGAAACATGGCTAATCAAAGAGCGTTCACTGGGAGAGGTTAAGCTAATGAGCATCTCTTTGAGGCATTTTCTGGTGCTGCAGTGTAGCACCTAGGAGAGAGACTGCATGTCTATAAACTATTTCTAAAATATCAATTGTCTCAGGCAGGCTTCCACAAGAACTGAACGACAGCCCCAAATTGCATTCTCTGGTGAGAGCCTAGAAAACTCCCTCTCATTCAAAGGGAACATGCAAATGCTTTCCAGAATGAATGGAGAATTTGGCCCAGGGAATAAAAACATAGACAAGGAATGTGCAGAAATTGTAGGAGAGGTTCAGGGTTGATTGCCTAGCCATACACTGCTTGGCTTTAATGTGCTGCAAAGAGGCAGCAAAACAAAGTTAGCAGTATGTGAGCTTATCACTGGCCCACAAGCCTACCAAGATGCACTTCTTTTTATGCTTTTGTTTCAAAAGGCAATATTCTCTCTCCCCCAACCCCCTGCCTCCAGCCTTCGTCCACAAAGATAAATTTGAATTCATCAGGAATTAAACTCTTAGAAATGGGACTCAGGGTAAATTGTCAAAGGAAGACTAAGATATCTGAAAAGCTAACAGTGCTTCGGGGTGTCAAACACAATCAAAGATTCCATTTTCAGTCACTTCTCCGGCTTGCAAGTGGAGAATAGAGCCATCCTCAACAAGTCAGATCAGACAGGCATCAGGCTGAGCCACACAGCTGCAGATGGTGTCAGCTCCAGTTCTATCGTTGCTCTAACAAAAAGATATGAGTGTAGCAAAGGAAAGATGTAGCCATGACAGTAATCACGATGGAACTATCCAAGAAAGATGCTCACGGGATTAAAAAACAAACAAACAAACAAACAAAGCAAAAACAAAACCCAAAGCCCAAAGCAAAAGCCATTGCAATAATTATCTCCACAGTTAGCACAACTAAATATTGAGACCCCCTGATACAAAGAAAATGAAAAGAACCCTGGCTGTTAAAAATAAAGGCTCTAGAAAAAAAGCAGCAAAATAGTCTTCTAGAACACAGATGGAAGTTGCTTCAGAGTATCTATTGAAAAGACTCCAAACACACTGACTTATGTGTAATTAACAAAAATGTTTAATTAATCCAATGATGGGAAATGTCATCAATCTTATTTGAGTTCATTTTAATTCAAAGACGATAACATCATGGGTATTATGCTCAAGTAATTTCATTTAATTAATCAAAAAGCATGTTCTCACATATGCCTTTAGTCTCAGTAAATCACAAAATGGCTGACAAATTTTCTTTCTAGGAGAAAAATTAAAGAAATCAATTTGGAACACTCTCTTTGATATTATTTCTTGATGCGTTCCAAAGCCAAAATTAAATGTTCCAAAGCATACTGTCTTTTCCTCTCCCTCTCAGCGTCATAGAAGATGGCAGTTCTTTTGTGAATGTTCCTGGATCCATGAGCAAATTCTTTCAATTTATTTTGAAGAAAAGGTGGTATTTTCTCAGGCTTGAGGAAAATCTGAGTTTGTTTTTCTCAGAACTTGGCAGAAAACAAAGACCAACTACCAGATAATCATTCAAATGACAAGTCTCCATTAGGTTGGATTTCTGAAATGAAACTGTTTTGGTAATTGCCATTCCCCTTCCATTCCCATGCAGCAAACTGAAGTGAGCAAAATACACTTTGGGTCCAGGAAGCATATCCCCCAAAGCCAATTAATGCTCCCAAGCTAGCAGGATGCTAATTAGCAATTATTTCTGCCCACGGATGCCCAGGCATCCTGGGTCGCTAAATTTTTCCCTTGTCTAGGTAAGTCTTTTATTTTCTAAACCTCCAGAGCACATTCGCTGGATATCAGTAGTTCTGTCTAGAGCATTTTATAGAATATGTGTCTTTAATATACCAAACACCCTCTTCCGTGATCCTTAATAAAGACAAATTGTACACAGGTAGGAGAGGGAGAGGCATAAATGAAGATTGTTGCTTTAAAGAAATGGCACTAAGGCATGACTGAGTGGCCTGGAGGTGTTTGGTAGGTAAGGAGGAAGGTGATGGTGGAATGAAGGCATAGTGTTTTGGTAGAGATGCGAGGAAGAAATAGGCAGAGGGAATGGAGCGGATTTGCCTGCCCCTTCCTCTCCCCACAGTGTGAGTCAGTTTGTAGAGCACACAGTAAGCCCTAATTAAACCCTAAAGTCACTCCTCAATCCAGTTGGCTTTAGAAATCAAAAGGCCAAGAGCTCAGCTGTGATCTGAAGAAGAAAATCCCACAGAGAGGATTGCCAGGATTTTGGACTATTGCCATAACATTTATTTCCACTAAGTACAATTTTTCTAAAATAAATAAATAAATACAATTTTTGCCTGTTTTTATACCAAAGGAGAAACTTAGAACAGGAAGTGACTTAATCCTACCTTCAGAATCTATGCTCTCTAGCCATGAATGCATTAAAGTTCTAGAAGATCCTTTGGTAAATCATGGTGCTCATAGCAGGCAAATTACCCCAGTGAAGATGATTCTCACCCTTAACAAATTTTGGTTTACCAAATATTTATTTATATCTTGATGTGTAAAGTAGTATCCTATCAACTGTAGGAAACTCAAATGTAAAGTAGTTCTACCCTTTAAAAGTGGACATGTAGAATACCAAAAGGTACCCAGCTTCATTAACAGCATCCAACAATGCGTGGGCCATAAAAAGAAACAGGGAAATAAAATAGGAAGTCGGGGTAAATTATTCTTGGTTTCCATGGGAGAGATTTGTTTGTTGAGAAGCCATGACATTTACTCAGTCTGCGGCTGTATCCTCTGGAGGACCTGCACACAGCATGAACAAAGCAAGCCAAAAAGGACAACTATTTAAAGGATCGGAAAAAACTCTAGACACCTTTTTCTTTTTTTCCAACATGCTCACAATTTCTTTTTTGGCAAAATAAAGAAAACCCATTGCTCCTCACTTTCATCCACATCATCCAGCAGCTGTTGCAATAGACGTAATTTTCAGGGCTGTGTGATATTCCATTATGCTTTATGGTGCCAGTGCCCCAGTGCAGGGCTATGAACATCACTGAGCTATTCACTCAACCATATTTCTTTTCTCTAGTCTTCATTCCTAGCTTGATTTTCCTTCTCTAGCCTTTGATTTTTTTCCCTGTCCTCCATTAGTCTTATTAAAATATTTTGTAAGGATCTTTTGTTCGTTCCTGATGCTTAATCTTTATCATATAGGCAGAAACAGTTTTATTTGGTCTTGATGGAATAAAATTAGCCTTCCATTTTCTCTGTAGTATATGCCTTTTGATTTTCTTTTTAATTTCTTCTTCATCAAGTTAAATTTTTTTCTTACAATTTTTGCAACACAGTTTTTCCTGATAGGTTTTTAGAGTTTTAGTTTTCAGACTTCTGCCTGGGATTTGTGTATGTTGTGAATTAATAATCTAATTTCCATTTGTTTTTCTCACAGAAAGTAATTTGTCACAACACCATGTGTTTTATAGAGTATTTTCCCCAAGTGATTGCAATGTCATTTCAGTAACAAACCAAGTTCCTTATCTAAGTCAGGATCTGGGGTCATTGTGCTGTTCCAATGATTTGCTTATAGATTTCTACCAACCACCTGTTGTTTTCAATCCAGTCACCTCCTGGGAACTCTCTCCAAAGTGATAACCCCCGTTGTTCTTCCTTTTCAAAATTATCTTAACCCACAAAGCATCCTCTTACTATTCCTATGAATTTTAAGACCACATCACAGGCTATCAACATTCTGCAGTGATTTTTAGTAGTATGGCATTGGATTTATAGGTAAATTCAGGGATAAATGTCTTTACTATCTGGTCATCTCCTCCCTGAGCACACAACAGTCCACATGTATTCATGTCTTCCTTACAGTCATCAGTAACGCCTTAAGATTTTCACCATATTTACATGAAAGCCATTTATTTGCCTTGCATATTTAATGTTTCCCCTCTCTAGGGGATGTTTTGTTTTTATTAATGCCATAAATAGTGTCTTGCTCTATATTATTTTTATTTTGTTAACATAACCCTCAGTGTCTGCTTAGATTTATACTTCTTTAATTAAGTTCTTGCTCTCTGTGGGCTATTCTTTGTGTTATTGTTTGGATTCTGAAGAACCTCAAAAATCTTATGTGTCCCCACTATGTGCTCTTGGTTCTCACTCTGGTGGTGTTCCCATGTAGGGTTTTGGGAGGCGACTGGACTGTGAGGGCTCTGGTCTCATGAATGAACAGCTGTGGGAAGTAGTGGAAACTTCAAGAAATGACTCCAGTAAGAAGTAGGTTACTGCAGCTCAACCCGCCCCAATTTTGCTCCCTCCCCACTTTTTCCTTTGCTTCCTGGACACCATGAAAGGTATATTGTATTCTTTCTTTCTTTCTTTCTTTCTTTCTTTCTTTCTTTCTTTCTGTCTGTCTGTCTGTCTGTCTTTCCGCACTTTCTTCTTTGCTTCCCAGCCACTGTGAAGTGAGCAGCTTTGTTCCATCACATATCCTACATGGTTCGCCCCAAACCTACAGCAATAGGAGCAAATGACTATGGACTATGACTATGGGCAAGTGACCATGGACCTCTGCAACCCTGCGCTACACTACAAGTTTCTCATTAAGCTGATTCTTCTCAGGTGTTTTCCACTGATGGTCAGAAGCTGACTAGCACACTTACACTCCTATAACACTTCTCTGTGCAGTCGCTGTTCACCTTACATTCTCTTTGTCTACATTAAAACTGTTGTGCGAGATCTCCTTTTAGTTAATCTTTGCATGACACATCCTCTTCCTTTATTAATTTTAAACATTCCCATGTTCTTTGCTCTATTTTGGAGACTTTTTTTGTACAGAAAGCATGTTCACACATGGGTTTGTTTTGCCTTCTAAGATCTTGCCTTACCTTAAGTGAGTTTGATCTCTTTCTTTTCATTTGTAAGTACATGGTATAGCAATGAAAATGTTTTTAGACTTGTGTAATAAATTATATCATCTCTCAAGTATGAAGACATCTGTTATCTCTCATGACTAGAAGCTGCCCAGATGGGGACAAACTCAAGACACAGTGTGACAGTGTCACAGGCTCAGTGATGAAAAACTTGTTCTTAAACAAGAGAGAATAAATTAGTTTGTTGAGATTCTCTGGGACCTTCATCTTCCGGTAGTCATCAGGACCCTTGCCTTGCACTTATCATGGGCAAAAAGTCTGGAGGAGGTACAGAGACTCAACTGCCATGCTGGTACTAATAGGATTGAATTCTGATATCACAACACAACAACACAAGTTGTTTTTTCTTTGTTCTGACTTCATTCTACTATTTTAATTTTTTTCTTATCCTAGTTTGTTAGTTAACCACACTTTATTTGATTTATTTTCCTTCACCCACCTAAAGTTAGTCTGTGCCATTCTTGAGCAACTATACCTAAACTTTTAATTTATCATATATAGGAATTATATGTATATATTCATATTGAAAATAGATAGAGAGGCTAATTTAGATGTTTCTCTCAGAACCTCAAGATAGTACACACATTGACCTTCCTGTCACAGTAAGTTGAGCCTTCTGTACACTTTAACTCCCTTCTGAATTCTTCAAACTAACTCCCCTGATACTATGCCCTTAGGTCTGGTTTGGATGATATTTGGTTCCATCTTGTTCTAATCACAAATCACACTCCGTTTTGTTTAGTGCATTTGTTTAGACTGGCCACCATAATTAAGTGATCTCGCTGCTTCTTGCATCCACCTCCTTCCTTCTTGTTTCTGATTCAAGTTAAAGTCTAACATGGTCATCACTTAGTGAGTACAATCCTAGTGAAGCTGAGATGCCTTTATCTTCTCTTCACCCTTCTCCTTAATTTCTTGAGTAGGTATCAAAGCACATGTAGCTACTGAAGAAGTATAATTGAAAGGTTGCTTCATTATGGACTTCAAGAATACAATTATTTGCTTTTAGGGCTTTGAAAATACAGTTCAGTGTGTAACAATTTTTGTGGAAAGAAGGGAGTCGCACAGTCTTACCATTGCAGGATCATAGTTAAGCTTTTTGATTCTCCTGCCACTGGCTTTTAAGGTGTATCACTATTCTTGCTGTTTGGTTCATGCACTACCATGTGTCTAGGTGTTGAGCTCGTTTATCTATCCCTACTTTTCTACTTTTAAGTCTCCCAGTTGGCTAATTTCATAGCTTCTGTGCCCAGGCATCGCAGAGTTATTCAGTTCCAGGATAGATGTAGAAGCAGGTTGTGTTCCTGGAACCCTGGCTTCATACAGGTTTCATAACTCAAACCTACACAAGACACAGTCCTGAAGCGGTTTCCTGTCCCTGGACCACCCTGCAGCAGCAGCAGCTAGCTAGCTTCAGATTCAAACTGTCGCTTGTGAGCAAGGACATTTTCACCCCCATTACAGAAAACCATTTTTATCTTCATGTAAAATGTCCAAATTCTGTTCTCCTCCCTCCAGGCCAAGACTCATGGGCTTTCTGTCATCACAGTGATGCCAGCACATAAGTACCAATTATCTATTCCAGATCATCCTGGAAAAAAGTGACAAATTTAAAACTTGGCTATTTTGATTTCTAACACTGAGAATCTTCCATCTCTCTTTTAAGATTCGTTTATTTTTATTTTATGTGTGTGTGGGGGGGGGGGGTGTTACCTACATGTGTGTTTGTATCTGTGTGCATGCCTGGTACCCAGGGAGGTCAGCAGATTCCCATGAAACTGGAGTTATGGATGATTGTGAGCCAACATGTAGGTACTGGAAGCTCAACGGAGATGGAAACTTATACCCATTCTGTGTCCAGCTCAGGGATGGATCCACAATGGTCCAGGCATAAAGAGCTAAGGGAGTGCATGGGAAGGAATTAATTAGTGCAAAAGCATTCCAGGGAGATAGGGACTGGTGTGCAGCAGCAAGTGCTCTGAACTGATGAGCTCTCTCCAGCCCCAGCCCCCATTCTCTTCATTGTGGTTGTATTTGAGAGGAACTTATGGCTTTATAAAGTTCTATACCATTAAGCTCCACTGCCAGCCCACTAGTTTTCTTGCTTTTCTGTGTGACTTGTCTACAATTTGGAATAGTGCTTTCCTCCTTATGCCCGTGACATTACTTGAAGAAGCATATCTTGTTACATTCAGTCTACTCTTTGGTACAGAAATGTATTGGTCCCTAAGATCACCAAGGTTAGAAATTTTGAAATTATACTGAATCCTTTCCTGATACTCAGTTATAATTCCCTGCTTATTCTATTCAATTCCCTCGATTTTACACTTGCTCCTGCCAAAGCTAAATCTTTATTGCAGGCCAGTGGCCTTCACTGCCTGATTGACCTCTTCCAATATCAAGCCCCAGAGGCTCTGGTGTATACTTTAAAAAGGAAAGCAGCATTGCGGGTGACTTAACATGGAGTGTTTATATTCCTGTCTCTGCTCTCTCCCATAGTAACCTCACATCTGAATTAAATTTTAATATCCATCTCCACTCCTCCTACCAGCAATATAACCTTGTGCCATCCAATGGGTGGAGATCCCCTCTTTATCCCCTTTCAATTCCAATATGAAAGTACTTATGCTGCTGCTTTTCTCCTACAGAATTACTTTCTGTCCTCCAAAAAGCATCAGCAGTGAAGTGAGAGGATTTCTCAGTGCTTATACCCATTCTGTGTCCAGCTCAGAGATGGATCCACAACGGTCCAGGCAGGAAGAGCTAAGGGAGTGCATGGGAAGGAATTAATTAGTGCAAAATCATTCCAGGGAGATAGGGAATGGTGGGCAGCAGTGGAAACTCAGCTCTAGCAGTACTCCATTTTGTAGAATTCAACTCAGCTTCACTACTCTCCCACAGCAAAAGAGCAGAAATAGAGAGCTGGGTAAGAGCTTCCAAAATTTGCCTACAGGTAGAATAAATGAAAGGGCCCTGGAGTGATTCTGAGAAGTACATGCTGTTGCTGGTATTGGCAGATGAAAAAAACTAGAGCATGAGTGGAAGCTGTCCCCTGGGGTCCTGGAACTGAAGTGACGTAAGTTAGGAGGTGGAATTGAAGACAAAGCATTCCAGAACATTCTTTCCTAGAATAAGAACATGGGTATTTATGTGAGGAAGAAAAACTCCTCATAGTCGAATGTTTGGAAAATACCAAATTTTTCCCCAAGACAGGACTTTTCTGTGTAGCCTTGGCTATCCTGGAACTCATTCTGTAGACTAGGCTAGCCTCTAACTCACAGAGATCCGCTTGCCTCTGCCTCCTGAGTGCTGGGATTAAAGGTGTAGACCACCACTGCCCAGCAAGTTTTCTCAGAGACTTAAATTTTGCAAAGTGATTTATGAACCTTCCAAAGTGGGAGGCAGTATCAATTTTTGCTCACTGTATTTAGCATAGCATATGTGTTAGTTATTATTGCTGAAACATGGTACCCAGCAGGGTGGCTTGGGCAACAGAAATGTATTGTCTCAAATCTCTACAAGCCTAAGTCCAATACCTGAATCTTTCTGATGTCTGTGAAGGAGAAACTATTCCATGATTCTTCCTCAGTTGTGGGTGGTTGGTTGGCCAGACACTCCTTAGTGTTTCTGACTTTCCTTAGCTTGTAGAACTTGCCTGCTCTCCACCTTTATGTTCATATGCATCCTCCCTGGTTGAAATAGGCCACACTCGCCATTCTTGTCAGGACAACAATCCTATTGAATGACAGACTTACTCTACTCTAGTAATTATCAGATTACACCTGCAACAGTTCTACTTCCAGAAGAAATCATATTCTAAGGAATTGGTAGTCAGAGTGGACCTCACTGTGAACTTGAAAGAAAAAAACATGTCAACCTATAAGATGACCATGGGATATAACAGAACTAGTGGCCTCCCTCTAGAGCATTGAAAAGATCTACCTAGACTAATTAAGGGCTGAATTCAAGGAGTCCTTAGGATGTGCCGGAGATCCAGCAATAGTGACATTATTGCAGTTTTGCAAATGTTGTAGCAGACTCTGATTGTTCAAGGCACTTGTTCAAAGTGACCACAATGTGGTTCAAGGTAAAGTCTGCCTCACAAAAAGTCACCCCAACTTCTTTCTGTCTCTCTGTCTTTGTCTCTTTCTGTCTCTGTCTCCCCTCTCTCTCTCTCTCTCTCTCTCTCTCTATATATATATATATATATATATATATATATATATATATATATATATGCCAACTTATTGCTTCTCAAAAGAATATAAAGCTTATTAAAATGAAATCCTAGCTGTGGAAATAATGGGGTTATTATTCCACCCCTCACTAATGCCTAATCCATACTGAAAAGTGGATGAGATTTGAAACACAGCAAAACCAATGAGGCTTCCTTCTCATCACTGAAATAAATCTGTTTAATACATATGAGGCACTCCTGGTTAAATGTTTACCTTTTGAACCCTATACTGAAGGAAATGGTTTCCTGAAGCTCTGGCTAATCTTTCAACAAACTGTCAAACTAAAAACTTGGGTGCTTCTTGATGAGGATTTTAACTGCAGTATTGATTAGAGTGCAGCTAGAAACCATTTTCAGTCTTATCTTCATATGATTTAATTGACATTGCGAGGTATTTTAATTGAAACGTTAGGCTTCCTCAGTAGAACAACCCTTTGTTTCTAGCAAGGCAATCTAGCTTTTATGCTTTTAATCGCCATCTGTTGTTCAATAAATGTCAAATCGTTCCTAATGGTCTCTCTAAGCATAGGGTTGGTTTTGTTTAATTTGCTTTTGTGCTCAGTGTTCGTTATGGGCAAATGAGTCCTTGCCGTAAAAGAGTGCCATTCCTCATAGCGCTTCAGTCCCGTTAGAGAGAAGGAGGGATTAGAAATAAAGAGACAAGAGAAATGCTTCTTTTTTTCAATCCTTCTCAGCAGTGGAGAGATTTAGAAAGTCTATAAAAATGTTTCCTCTCAGTAGTGCTGGTTTTAGTCCCATTCAAAGTATAAAAGGAGCATGGACCTCCAGAAGTCTTTGAGTCACATGAATTATCTGAAATGGGAGAAGCTAATATATATATTAAGAAAGGTGGGGAGCTCTACTAGGCAGATCCAAATTCAATATGAACTGAAGGTCTCTCAATGTCATAAGCCTAGGGAACAGATTTTCTTGATCCTGTATTTTGTGGGACTGTAGAAACATTGTAAGAACTCTATTAGGCAAGACCCCCATGAGATCCTGCATCGAGCACACCTCTCAGAAGTAGAGGAAAAAGATGTTTGGTCATGGGGAGAAGTGAGAGATACTGTCTGGGAAGATGCAGACAGCCACTGTAACAGCTATGGATGGTTTTGTGCTCCTCCTTCTTGTTCCTTCGACACTGAACATCTAGTGTAAAAGGTCATCTCCCAAAGTTAAGCTAGCAAATGACATGTGTTCTAAATAACTCCAAAGCAGATAAGGATTATGTGGCTATTTGGGGAAGTTGGGTCAGTCACAGAGACCCGTGAATATCAGGGCACAGTTTTTCAACCAAGAAATATGCTTGATTGCTTAGATCAGGGTTTAAAATATTCTCTAAGAACTGAGAAGTATATTCTAAGAGGTAATTAGAATGGGTTGAAATACAGGGCTATAAATGGGGGGCTGGCACAATTTTACAAGAAACAGATCATAACTCAACATTCTAATGACTTTTTCTCTGGAGAAGGTCAGCAAAGCTATTAATAAGGGAAGGGGGCATGCGGAGTTCTCCATGCCCAAATGTGGCTGAACTTTGAACAAAGTACCTCCGTCAGGATTCTTACTTTAATTATCTGGGCTGACTGCCTTTTTTCCAAGTCCAAATGCTGAGGGGGCTAAATGGGCAGTTGGGCTTCCCAGTGCCCTTCTGCTCTTCACTAGCTCTCTTCCCCTGAAAGGGACAAAAATAAAGATGCTGATATGTTCATTTTGTGTAGGCACTGTAGCCACAAATAGACTCATTCTTACAAAAATTAAAGTCCCCCCAGACCCAGGTAGAATAATCCACACTGAAAAAAAGAGATAAGATTCAACAGCTGCATTCCCAATCAACACGTTCCTTGTCCTGAGAAATGGTCAAACACACCAACATGTGTTATGTGGCCACTGTAGACTTTCAAAGACGGGTTCCTACTTTATCTTCAACACATGTTGAATCACATTCACTTCCCCATTGCTGCCTAATATTGTCCGTGCATATATCCACTACATACCCACACACATCAGGTTTAATTTATGGTTAGAGAATTGTTTTTGTTTCCCCTAATCCCTATCCTTTAAGCTTTAATGAATGCCCTAGAACCTCTACAACAAACATTTTTTTAATTAAAAAAAATATGACCTAGCAAGGTATGGTGGTGCACTTTTGTAATCCTGGCACTTTACCTGAGACAGGAAAACTGAGAGTTGGAGGCTAGCCCAAGATATAGAATAAAACCCTACCTAGGAAAAAAAACAATTACAGAGTAGAAGTTTGGAAGGTCTTAAGCGTCTTCTGGACTCTACTAGTCCTCAATTGACCTTGGGGGAAGCAGGTGATCAGGATTTTTCTCTGCACAACTTTAACTTCTGTAGACACACAGCATCTTCTCTATTTTTTGGTCCCTCTTGGGCCCACTTTAGACTTAACTTCTATAATGCTTGAGGATGTAGCTCATGTGGTGGAGCTTAGCATGCATGAGTCTCTGGATTTGATCCCCAGCATTAGGTAACAGATTTTTTTAAAGCCCTTGCTGCTCCTAGCTTTCAGAAATTGTAAGATTAATGATTAGTGTCTTCTGACTTAGCTCCTTATAGCAATGGTACTCCTAGCCTGAGACACCTTGGTCAAGGAGCTCATCCAGTCCTGCTTTGGAGTCATCTGAGGTCCCTTTGTTTACTGACCTCCTGCCCATGGATACTATGGGTCATACATTGCTAATGATTCTGTATAACCAAGATAGTAATACATTTTCATAATTACTTGTCAAAGATATTTATCGAGTATCAGAAGAATGCTTTTTAAGCCTCCTGCCGTTAAGCCTTCTAAAGGTTAAGGCCTCCAGTAAACTGTGATTAGGGAAAAAAATCCATGAAATAACTGTATAATCACCTGCTATATTTAGAAAGCTAGATTTGCAGAGTCACCTGGCATTTCTACCCTGCAGTCTTCTTCAACACCTCAGGAAGTCTCTTGGCCAGGAGAGGATACTTTGCCAGCCCAGCACCTGGAGTACAGCTACAAGCCCAAAATATCTCAGCATTTCCCACAATAAAAGGGAATCAATGAGAGAGAGGGGAGGGAGAAGAAGGAGAGGAGGAGAAGGAGGAGGAGGAGGAGGAGGAGGAGGAGGAGGAGGAGAAGAAGAAGAAGAAGAAGAAGAAGAAGAAGAAGAAGAAGAAGAAGAAGAAGAAGAAGAAGAAGAAGAAGAAGAAAGAAAGAAAGAAAGAAAGAAAGAAAGAAAGAAAGAAAGAAAGAAAGAAAGAAAGAAAGAAAGAAAGAAAGAAAGAAAGAAAGAAAGAAAGAAAGAAAGAAAGAAAGAAAGAAAGAAAGAGAAAAATGGTTAAGATGATGTAGTACCAGTTCATAAACCAAAACTGTTAAATAAACTTCAAGCCAGTTTTGTTTGTCCCTTCTAGTTGGCATGAGTTACAGCTCCAGTCTTTCATTATGCAGGACCTGGTACCAAGCACTTGAGGATGACAAAGAGGTCGTGGCCTCTTCTCTCCATAGTCCATCAATTCCCTTTTTAAACTTCTGATACCATTCTGTTCTTCATTCCTCCTCTCCCCACACACAAAAAAGAATACTTATCAGGAAGATGTCTGTTCATAGGTTAGGGCACTCTCTAGAATTCACTTTTTCAGGGAGAGACAAGACAAAATAATAGCTAATGCTGATTGCAAAAGATGGAGCAGGAACTGTATAAGGTGCACTGTGTGTATTAATTCAAGTCTCCAAAGAAAAACTAAGGTGCAGAGAGGAGAAGAAAGCCGCACTCCAATCACACAGCAAAGCCGCACTCCAATCACACAGCAAGAACCCACTGCTTTGAACCTAAGAAATCTGACTGCCAAATCCACCCTACAAAACTATGCTATTTTTCAAAATCATTTTACCCACTATCATTATCAGGACTCTGTTTCCAGAAGACTGTAGTAGTGTGAATGTTGGGTCCAGCCCTTTAGAAGTATCTACAGATCCTATCTATACTTCAACTGCCCCTATGTAACTAGCAGAAGAAGAAAGACAAATGGACTAACCACTCTTCAGAGAGAGAGAGAGAGAGAGAGAGAGAGAGAGAGAGAGAGAGAGAGAGAGAGAGAACAGACACAGAGGCTCACTGGAATGATCTTTTCTACACTGTTTTCAGTTTCATTGTGAGAGAGAAGCAAGGACTGTAGACAGCATTGATTTCCATTACGTCAGCACTACTCTCAGCTGGCTCGTGAATAGAATATCTTGGTGGGAACGTCACTGAGTATTGAGGTTCAGTGCTCAAACAGGATTGGAACTACTGAAAATAGAGCAATAGCCCAGGTGTCAGTTTCCCTAATCACCAAAGCCCTTCTCACAACTAATTTACACAGTCCAGTACTCCCCAGAGAGAAAGGGTGGGCAGGGGAAGACTTCAGCACAACCTGAAGTAATCTGGCTGCCCATTACCATCTCTGACTGTCAGCTCGCCTTGCCCAAAGCAGAGAGAGGTTCCCCCAAGGGAAGCCGACACGCTACGGAGGACTGGGACTCTTATCTTCAGTTCAGTCAGGCAAGCCTAAAATATGTTTAAGGGTAAATGGAAAAAAGATGAATCTGTGTAAATGCCCTTCCAGCAGCAAGCACAAACTATTTAGATATCCATTTCCTCGCTTGTCTTCAAAATCCCTTAATTTAGTTGCCCATCATTCTCCTTCCATCTTTGTGCCTACCTAATCCAGTGAAAGGCTAAAGAAGGTCCACAAACAGGTGTGTGTGTGAGAGAGAGAGAGACAGACAGACAGACAGACAGAGAGAGACAGAGAGAGACAGAGAGACAGAGAGACAGAGAGAGTCAGAGACAGAGACAGAGAGAGACAGAGAGACAGAGAGACAGAGATACAGAGAGAGACAGAGAGACAGACAGAGACAGAGAGAGACAGAGAGACAGACACAGACAGAGAGACAGAGAGAGAGATAGAGAGAGACAGACAGAGACAGACAGAGAGACAGACAGAGACAAAGAGACAGAGAGACAGAGAGAGACAGACAGAGAGACAGACAGAGAGAGACAGAGAGAGACAGAGAGACAGAAAGACAGAGAAATTCATGCTAGAAGCCAATTGGATAGTTCATTCAGCATATATATATATATATATATGCCTAAACAACAGGGTTACTTTCTCCTTTCTTCCTCCCTTCCCCTTTCCCTCTCTAGCTCTTTTTCCTTCCCTCCTTTCCTCTCTTCCTTCCTTCCTGTCCCTGACAGGGTCTCATTCAAACTCACAATGCTCTTCCCTCTGCTGGAATTACAGGAGTGCACTACCACACCCAGCCCTGAACTCTTTTCTGCAGAGCAGAGGATCAATGCCCTCCTCCTCACAGCTTGCATCCTGACTCAGCATAACCCTATTTGGGGCAGCCTCCGACTCTTGACAGAGCACCGTGGTCAGTAGGAAAATGCTGGAGCCTGCGTGCTGCACTGGGCTCTCAGCCCAGTTCTGTAAACTGTGGCGTTTCTGGGAGAATCCTAGGCAGCCTCTGGGTACCTGGTATAACATCTGTAAAGTGAGAATAATCATAATTGTGCCTAGAGACTGGGGTTGTTCTAACTATGAAGTGTTAGCAGAAGTCCCAGGAATGTTAGCTTTCCATAGCTACAGAAAAGGTCTACTGAGCAGTCCCCAACCCTGGCCCAGGCCTAATTCCACTTCCTCTTGTGCTCCCATAAGAGGACCCAACTGCTGGCATTGCAGTATGCAGACACCCAGTTAAAATGGAAGACTCGCAGGCATTCTAGCTGCTGACAGTCAGAAGTTACAAGGTCCCTGGGAGAGAATGGCGCTTCGTTAGGCTTGCTTGCTGGTATAACTTAAAATGGAAAAGGTTGCCCGGAGCATCTTGTGATCAGAACAAATATTCTCTATTCATTTGCCACACATTCATTAAGCACATTTTAAAAATAATAGCCAGCATTGCATAAACACTCCCCGAGTAAATGCTGTGCTAAGTGCTTTCTATTCCCCCTCCATTCACAACAGTGCTGGAAGGCAGGTAATGTCATTCTTTATGTTTTTGCACAAGAAGTAAGGGAACGTGCCTTGGGTCATACAATAAACAGCACAGCTACAATTCAACCCTGGCACAACCCAGCTTTTCAATACTCTGCCGTTTTCCTGGGTCAAAGAGCTTAGCCTCCTTGAGATCTATGCAGACAGAAGGGTCAGGGTCGCCTGTGGCACTATCCTCTCTCTCGTCTGTGAAGCTGGAGGCTCTCCTTCTCATCTGCGTTCTCACTAACTCATGGGAAAATCCCCAGGCTTTAGTCTATACATTGAATCCAGAAGCGAATAATGCTGGTAAAGCATTGCTATTTAGATGCACAAACTGTAGTGTTCAGTGTAGACTTTGCATGCAATCCCCCTGTATGCCCTCTGCCACCACAGTCAGATAGAAGGTACTTAGAGAGAGAACCTTGTTTTCAAGCCATTCAGATGTAATTGTGCTAAAGATTGCCTGGGGCATGCCTGTCTCAGGCATTTATAATATTTTGGGCAGTTTCAAGAAAAGACTTTTTTTTTCTTTTAAAAGATAAATTAAACCATTTATTATTATTAGCAGTGAGTATTTTATCAATTGAATAATAAAACAACACAAGAAGTAAACATAATATGATTACAGCTTATTCAGGAGGTTTCTAAAAATATTCATATTGACACCATATTAAATATGTAGCTCCTTAGCACCCCATGTGCACACACACACACACACACACACACACACACACATACACACACACACACACACAGAGAGAGAGAGAGAGAGAGAGAGAGAGAGAGAGAGAGAGAAACACAAGATACCTTGCTTGGTGATTTATCTATATAATTTCCATTCAAACTCAATGAATTTTATATTGCTAATACTCCATGCAGTGCTTTGAAAACTAAAGACAAAACAACAACAACAAATCAAAACAAAAAAAAAAAAAACAAGCCATAGAGCAAATCTTCTGCTTAGAAGCATTTTTAATGCAGAGGCCCAGATAGGAGGCTCGGGGGGATCCCCTGAACCCAATGTTGTTCAGACTCTTAACCTCTTAAAGACAGCACAGAAGGTGCTAAAGGCACCATGATTCACTGTGTCCATGTTGGGTAATGAAACTGTTCTCTTTCTTTCTCAAAACACACAGCATTTCTGCCCTCTTCTATGCTGCTGGGATGCTGGTAGGCAGTATCTGCCCAGGTTCCGTCCTCTGGAGTCCACTCCTTACCTGCAGCTCTGTCAAAACCACTATTCACCAGTGCTCAAGCAATAATGTTGGCAGTAGCAGCATCCTAGAAAAAAAAGCAACTGTAGCCTTGATGGTAAAGTGCTTACTATGAGAGCATGAAGACCTGAGATCAATTTCAGAACCTATGTAAAAAAAAAAAAAAGTTAGGCATGATTACACACTTTAATCACAGTGTTGCTATAGTGGAAATAGATTTAGCCTTGTGGTTCATTGGCCTGCCAGACTGGCCTTCTCAAGATGCTTCAGGTCAGAGGAGGAGGAGGAGGAGGAGGAGGAGGAGGAAGAGAGAGAGAGAGAGAGAGAGAGAGAGAGATTGCAAACTACAGATGACACCAGAGGAATAACACCCAAGCTTGTCCTCTGCCCTCTACACACAGCACATATGTGGGCATACACACTCACAAACAAATGTACACACATCCCTCACCCACTAAACCACTGACAGGTGGCAATCTAAGAGCATAAAATATACCAATTGCTGTATTAGGGCCACTTTTGAGACTTTGTTTTTTAAAATTTCTCATTTTCCAGATGGGAGAAAGAGAACTTACATATTAGGACTATTTGGGAGATGAGAGACACAGAGGTATTTGGTAAATACTCAATGTAAGACTCAGCTTACTTCAGTGCAGAATTCTATCACACCTTCAAAGAAGACCTAACACCAATACTCTTCAAACTACTCCACAAAGTAGAAACAGAAGGAACACTACCCAACTCCTTCTACGAAGCCACAATTATGCTGATACCAAAACCACACAAAGATCCAACAAAGAAAGAGAACTTCAGACCAATTTGCCTTATGAACATCGATGCAAAAATACTCAATAAAATTCTTACCAACCGAATCCAAGAACACATTAAAACGATCATCCACCATGATCAAGTAGGCTTTATTCCAGGGATGCAGGGTTGGTTCAATATACGGAAATCCATCAATGCAATCCACTATATAAACAAACTCAAAGAAAAAAACCACATGGTCATTTCATTGGATGCTGAAAAAGCATTTGACAAAATTCAGCATCCTTTCATGCTTAAAGTCTTGGAAAGAACAGGAATTCAAGGCCCATACCTAAACACAGTAAAAGCAATATACAGCAAACCGGTAGCCAGCATCAAACTAAATGGAGAGAAACTTGAAGCAATCCCACTAAAATCAGGGACTAGACAGGGCTGCCCACTTTCTCCTTATCTTTTCAATATTGTACTTGAGGTACTAGCTAGAGCAATTAGAAAACATAAGGAAGTCAAAGGGATACAAATTGGAAAGGAAGAAGTCAAACTATCATTATTTGCAGATGATATGATAGTCTACCTAAGTGACCCAAAAAACTCCACTAGAGAACTCCTACAGCTGATAAACAACTTCAGCAAAGTGGCAGGTTATAAAATCAACTCAAGCAAATCAGTAGCCTTCCTATACTCAAAGGATAAGCAGGCTGAGTAAGAAATTAGGGAAATGACACCCTTCACAATAGCCACAAACACTATAAAGTACCTTGGGGTGACTCTTGCCAAACATGTGAAAGATCTATATGACAAGAACTTCAAGACTCTGAAGAAGGAAATAGAAGAAGACCTCAAAAAATGGAAAAACCTCCCATGCTCATGGATCAGCAGAATTAATATAGTTAAAATGGCCACTTTGCCAAGAGCAGTATACAGATTCAACGCAATACCCATCAAAATCCCAACTCAATTCTTCATAGAGCTAGAAATAGCAATTCTCAAATTCATCTGGAATAAGAAAAAACCCAGGATAGTTAAAACAATTCTCAACAACAAAAGAAATTCTGGGGGAAATCAGTATCCCTGACCTCAAGCAATACTACAGAGCAATAGTGTTAAAAACTGCATGGTATTGGTACAGTGACAGGCAGGCAGATCAATGGAACAGAAATGAAGATCCAGAAATGAACCCACACACCTATGGCCACTTGATCCTTGACAAAGGGGCTGAAAACATCCAATGGAAAAAAAGATAGCCTTTTCAACAAATGGTGCTGGTTCAACTGGAGGACAGCATGCAGAAGAATGCGAATTGATCCATCCTTGTCTCCTTGTACTAAGCTCAACTCCCAATTGATCAAGGACCTCCACATAAAGCCAGACACTCTGAAGCTAATAGAAAAGAAACCGGGGACATCGGTACAGGGGGAAGGTTCCTGAACAGAACACCAATAGTGTATGCTCTAAGATCAAGAATTGACAAATGGGACCTCATAAAATTACGAAGTTTCGGTAAGGCAAAGGACACCATCAAAAGGACAAATTGGCAACCAACAAATTGGGAAAAGATCTTCACCAACCCTACATCAGATAGAGGGCTAATATCCAATATATACAAAGAACTCAAGAAGTTAGACCCCAGAAAACCAAATAACCCTATTAAAAAATGGGGTACAGAGTTAAACAAAGAATTCTCACCTGAAGAACTTCGGATGGCAGAGAAACATCTTTAAAAATGCTCAACTTCATTAGTCATCAGGGAAATGCAAACCAAAACAACCCTGAGATTTCACCTTACACCAGTCAGAATGGCTAAGATTAAAAACTCAGGAGACAGCAGGTGTTGGCGAGGATGTGGAGAAAGAGGAACACTCCTCCACTGCTGGTGGGGCTGTAAGATGGTACAACCACTTTGGAAATCAGTCTGGCGGTTCCTCAGAAAACTGGACATGACACTTCCGGAAGATCCTGCTATACCACTCCTGGGCATATACCCAGAGGATTCCCCAGCATGTAATAAGGATATATGTTCTACTATGTTCATAGCAACCCTATTTATAATAGCCAGAAGCTGGAAAGAACCCAGGTATCCCTCAACAGAAGAATGGATGCAAAAAATGTGGTATATATACACAATGGAGTACTATTCAGCCATTAGAAACAATGAATTCATGAAATTCTTAGGCAAATGGATGGAGCTGGAGAACATCATACTAAGTGAGGTAACCCAGTCTCAAAGGATCAATCATTGTATGCACTCACTAGTAAGTGGATATTAGCCTGGAAAACTGGAATACCCAAAACATAATCCACACATCAAATGATGTCCAAGAAGAACAGAGGAGTGGCCCCTGGTTCTGGAAAGGCTCAGTGTAGCAGTATAAGGCAAAACCAGAACAGGGAAGCAGAAAGGGGTCGGTGGGAGAACAGGGGGAGGGAAGAGGCCTTATGTGACTTTTGGGGAGTGGGGAGCCAAAAAAGGGGAAATCATTTGAAATGTAAATAAAAAATATATCGAATAAAAAACACAATAAAAAAAAGACTCAGCTTACATTCCCTACAGATTTTGTATTTTGTCTTCTTTTCCTAGTGGAATTGAGCTTTGAGATGAGCAGCAGAAGAGCATCTGCAGTAGCAACCCTCTGGAAAGGGTGGAGAGGAATGAAAAGTGAAATGTGACCTGGAGGATCAGCCCTTGGCTTACCCAAAGCCAGCAATAGGACGGAAAATTTGTGCAGGAGAAGTAGGTGTGTTTGTCTTCGGTGTGATGCTGTTGTCCCCACTGTTCTTAGGGACTCCTTTCTATCAGGTCCTTGTGACAAAGCAGACACCTGGCCATGATGTCTTTTGACAATTATACTAATAAGTCAGAGGTCAAAAAAAATAAATAAATAACATACATAAGGACTGAAAAGATGTCTGAGCATGTAGTAGCACCTCCTGCTCTTCCAGGAGAACCACTTTAGTTCCCAGCACCCACCCACACTGGGTAGTTCATAACTGCCTGTAACTCCACCTTCAGAGAATCGAGTACTTTCTTCTGGCCTCTGGAAGTGTTGCACTCATGTACACAAACTCATGCACAGACAACACACAGACATAATTTTTTAATAATTTTTTTATCAAAAATATTTTTTAAATAAAATAGTGAAAAATCAAGACATCAATTTACACAATGCATTTTACCCATCTTCGGAAGGTGGTACCCTAGGAGAGTGTTCTCCTCCCTTGCTGCCCTTGAGCCTCCAGATGGATATAACATTTAGCCTCAACTCAGGGAGCTGTCCTGAATCTACATATTAAAGATGGTCAAGTCTGCCAGCTCACAGCAGATATCATCAATCAATTATACTGTTCCTCCTCGGTGAGGCGAGACTGAGTTTCCATACTCAGATTTCGACTACTGGTCAGTCAAAGTTGAAACATTGTGGGATTCATGATCTGGCTTCCTCATTGAGCCCTGACAACTCAGAAAACTTTCCTGAGTCTACATAATGAAGATGGTCAAGCCTGGTCTACATGTTGCCATACTTCTCTACTCTATTTACAGCAGACAGCATTAACCAGCCATACTTCCCCTCCCCCAGTGACGGAAGACCTAGTTTCCTACTCAGACATCAGCTACCAATTAGTCAAAGTTGGACCATTGTGTGATTCATGATCTGAATTCCTCAGTCATTACTGAAAAAGCTGAAGTGCACAGAAGGGCAGAAATTCTTTTGCATGCCTGCCAAGGACCCAACCTCTGAGATTTGGTTTATCCCTGGAACCACTTGGGTCAAGAGAGATGGCATGTGCCACAGGGGTTTTTTTCTACACTTATCAACTCAAGATTACACATTCATGTGAAAGCCAGTAAGAGAAGGATCTCCTCTCATAGCTTCTACCTCATCTCTAGGCTCTCCAGGAGTTAGCACGGGACAAGTTAAAGATCTTCATGCTGTCATAATTCTACTCTGCTGTCATCCTCACTAGAAACAGAAAAAGACAAACCACTAGCTTAATTACTCGTACGACTGGGATGTAGCTAAGTTAGAGGAGTGCTTACCCAGCATGCCAAAAGCCCTGGACTTGATCCATATCACCACATAAACCAGATGTTAACACATGCCTATAATCCCAGCATTCTGGAGATAGAAGCAGAAGGATCAGAAGTTCAAGATCATACTTGACTATGGATCAAGTTTAGGACCAGCCTAGGATACCTGAGACCCTGTCTTTAAAAGAGAACCAAAAACAAGACTTATTTTATGTTTCTTACTTTTTTTCCAAAAGTTCCACAAAGAGAAAGCATTTTCATACCTCAAACTAACCGACATCTACCTATGAACATGAAGATTCTTCTGGTTGGGATGCAGTCATATCAAGGTCCAGAAGACATAGGAAAGAGTCCTTTCTGACTTTTCTCTCTACTTTTCCCTAGGAGAGAAACACCAACTAGTAACAATGCATATTCACCAAGTTTCATACCAGTCTGAGATATGTGTGTGTCCTTCTACAAATAACAGGACTAGGTTTCAGAGAGATTAAAATCTTTTGACAAAGTCACACAGCTAGTAAGAAGACTTGAATCAAAAGGTAAGATGGTTATTGCTTTTAATCCCAAACTCTTGTGTTCCGTGTGACAAATCCTACAAAGTCGTGTTCAAAGCTAGGCTGGCCTAAACCAAGACTATATTGTCCATTCTTGTCCTTAGGACAAACAAGTAAATGTTTGATCCCTAAAAGGCAACAATCATATTGCTTACATAGTAAAGTTTTTGTGGGGCAGAAGCAACTGAGTGTTGGAATCTCAATGACCCAGGAAGATGAGCTTGACATATTCTCAATATATATTCACATATATTCTCTCAGAGCCCAGATTGATGCTGAAAAACAGACAAATGACAGCAATGGCTTTAGCCCATTTCTCCAAGGTAGTTAAATCTAACTACAACAAATCCATCAGTATGTTTCTGAATACCACCTCTTTCACTTTCATATGTCTCAGCCACTGTCAAAAATCTCTAGACATGCTGCAGTAGATTAATGTATGCCCCTCATTCACTGTGTTCCAGAATCTGCTCCATATAGACATCCAACTCCCTCTCGGAAAGGCACAAATAACTTTTCATTGCTCATTGGAATAAAATCTGGCTGCTGCTCATGGCTTATAGGATTCTATCCTGTGGGCTCCTAACTTCTCTCCTCACCTTTAATTTATCCATTTTTTAAATCTGTTTTATCTATATTTGTTTATACTGAACATTTATTTGGGAAAATGCATATTGTTCTTGTATTCTTTTTATAACCCAGTAGCTAAAGAACTGCCTGGTTCATACTCACTGCTCAAAACTGTCTGTTGACTTTATAAATGAACATTATCTGCAACATGTAAATGAACATAAACTCCTTCCCAACACGGCTTTCTGGATGTCTTGGTTTGAAGAACATGAGGAGTGTAATGGCCTAGAAACAAGTCTTGGATCAAGGTATTCCATTGGTGTTTCAAATAACAACATGAGCCTAAATAGATGCTCAGCCTCATTTTCCTTACATATGAGTGTTGACTTCACCATGGACAGATAAGTTGATGCTATTCATGCATCAAATGGCATTGGATGACTAAATAGCATTGGATTACTATTGTGTACCAGCACTCTTTGGTACTGATTTGACAACCTAAATGAGATACATTCCCTGCCTAGGCCTTAATTCAGGATGAGAATTGTATATAAATGAGTCATAAGTGTCTACTGTATGGTCCAAAAGAAAACCAATGGAGACACAAAATGACACCACAGAGCAAGAAGTCAGCTCATCTGAGCTTTGGGATGGAGACTACTCTTGAGCTGGTTGTGATGATCAATAGGATATCCCCTCACTGTAGGGTCATGTTAGTGTGTGAACCATGCAAAAGTGTGACAGTGAATATGCATGGAATAGAAAGCAATTCACCATCACTGGATATAAGTAGAAATGGGGTTGGACAGGCAGACTTGTCCATGATGTGTAAAACGTTATGCTAGGCTAAGGAGTCCTGTAAGAATAGGGTTTGAAATGCAATCAAACCAAAGCATGTTCTTCGGGGGGGAAATTCATTTTAAGAGTTGCCTGGAGGATGGCATAGGAGAAAACAGCAGAAATAAACAGACAGAAAACTGTGACAATAATAGGGACAATCAGGCTTCATGCAGTATCTGAGAGATGAAGATGTAGAGTAGTAGGTGGGACCATTGAGGACTGAAGGGTCTGAAACAGCTGGAGGTTCCGGGCATACGTCATTAATAAATAATATCTCCCATGTTATTTATTCATCTACTAATTGTTAAATCACAGCATATAGAAAGAGGTGTTTAGGAACAAATAGTCAAAGGTTGCTTATAAACCGTTGAGTCTATTCCCTGTGCAAACAGCTAAGTATGGCAGATTGTGGTCCCTGTCCTTTCTGGCATTTACACGGTCGCAGAAGCTGGGACTCCTACGCTGGATCCATCATTCCTTCATCTCCTCTCAGGTGTGAGGAAAGCCAGTTATGATGGCTTCCTTCCTCACGGGGGTGTAGTGGGGCTTTCTTAGCTGTTGAAAAGCTGTGTCACATGCAGACAAAAAGAGATCTGTTTGTGAGGAGCATAAGGAGACGAAGCATAAAGAAGCAGTTAAAAGGCCGCCTGAAGGGTAGGAGACTGGCTTGCAGGGGGCTCATTCTGGCTTCATAATGAGATTTAAAGATCCAGAGATGAAAAAACAGAAGATACAGGCAGCAGAAGATGTGGATGAGTTCTCTCTCCAGATGGATTAACATTTGGATCCTTTTCCCCAGATGTGAGTGCCCAGGATTAAAAACCTACCATATTTCTTCTGCAGGGGGATACTCACACAGAGGCAGTTGAGATCCCCTGGGGGTGGCATAAAGACCCAGCTGTCATCAACTCACTGTGGGGACATCACTACAAAGGTGCAGAAGCTGGGGGCCATTCAGTTTCAAGCATGAGTTACAACTTGTCAGAGGCCAGAGAACTACCAGCAGTCAGGCTCACAAAGCCCACGGGGGAATGGACATCAGACAACTGCGCCCAGAAGTCTGGAAAGGAGAGAAAACAGTTTGCTTGGTCCTAAACGCCAGATGGTTTCCTTTCAGTTAAGACTTCCCAAGTGTCCCCAGCAACCTCTCCTCTCAGCTAACCTTTGAGGCGAGCCCCCTTTCCCTTCCCTGGATGCAACTGCCTCCTGCCAGCTCTTCTCCCCACACATGTGCGCAGAGGGCTCTGAGAAAATGAGGCTTTGTAAGTTCTGGAGGGGACTAATGTCTCCCCGAAGAAACAAGTCTCCAGAAGCAAGAATGGTGTCTTCTGCCTGTATGACATGACTCCTTTACACACGCACTTCTCTCCTGCTCCCATTCCTCCCACTATGACCAGTACAAGGTGCTTGTGCTTCCCTTTCAACCTGAAAAATCACATTTCCTCCAAGCTTCCGGCCAAAGCTGGATTCTTGTTCCTCCAGCTCATTTGTCATGTTTTCTTGTCTACAATCCTAAGTCTATTTGAACTGTATTTGCTGTGTATTTAAGTTTCTCTCCTAGTCTCACTTTTCAGCCTTAGAGGAAGGTATCTCAGACTCAACTGTGTTAGCTTCCAGGTCTGCCACACTGAAGCCATTTAGACAGTGTTTGTGGAATTCATTAGAATAGGTGAGGAGAAGCCACACAAGATACACTGCTGCAGCAAGGAAAGGCAGGTGTTCTCAAAACGAGTGTGTTTATCTGAGCTTCCTGGATTTCATAACCCAATGTTATTGCAGGGGGATTTAGGGATGTCTGGTCTGGCAAGAGCCGTGGTTATAAGCTTGACTAGTCTCTGGCTAGAGCTGCCTGCAGTTCACAGGGGCGGAGGCTTCATGACTCTGCAAAGCATCCTGGCTTAGACATGGATTGGTGGAATGCTGGCATTGGCTCCTTGAAATAGCAAGACAGTGTCTGGTCCTCTGGGTTTCACAATTCCTTCTTCTGCAAAGTGATAAGTATCATTCCTATGCTCGCCAACAGTTATATGAACAGTGGAACCTGTGGTACAGGTGGGCACTTTTCAGTGTCTGGTGCCAAACACTTTTTATAATAATTTACTCATTGGTGGGGAATATTAACTAAGGAGTATATTGCCTAGAAATGGAGACCCCCTCAGACTTCAAACAAGGTGTGAAGATGAGGTACAGTTTAGCAGAAATGTCTCTATGTTAATGTCCTGGGAACCACAGACTACGCCAACCAGAGAAGTAGGCTAACTGCAGGTTTTCATCTTTCCTTCCTCTCCTCCAAATCCAATCCCCTAGTCACATCACCAGCTCGGTAGCAGATGACCTGCTGCAGCCTTCCCTATCTCTATGCCCTTATCTCCAATGGATCACACAGATCTTCTCCTTCAACCTGCCTTCTCCCTATACCCATTCCATTTCCTACCCCAAGCAGGCATCTGGGAACCCACCAGTCAAGCCTGCCAGAGAAGCAAGTAGGTGAACTAGGCAGGTACTCTAGCTTCAGGTCTTTACTCTTCCTCCTCTTCTCCAAACACAACCCTCCAGTCTCATCCCCAGCTCTACTGAAGACTACCTGCTACAGATTCTCCTCACTCTCTGTCCCCATTCCCAGAAGACTATGCATATTCTGGTGACACATCCATGATTCCTCACTCATGTAGACCCACAGAAACTCCTCCCAGCCCATCCCCATTCCCATGTTTCGGCTCACACAAAACCTAGAAACACATCCAACCTTGAACCCCCAGTGGCCACACACAGATCACTGAAGAACTGCCTGCCAGGAAACACACAGCAAGCACAGCCTCCTAAGAATAGGAGTAGGCAACAGAAACCAAGGAACAAGACAACAACCCAACAAGAACAAGACCATGTGTCAGTATCTAGAATAGCAATCATCCCAAACCCAGATGTCTAGATGTCAGTATAATCAACAATAGTCAGGACAATATCTCTCCACTCAAGCCCAGCAACCCTACTACAGCAGGCACTGAGAAATACAACATAACTGAAGCACAAGACAAAGACATTACAGTGCTTATAAATATGATAGAGGTACTTAAAGAAGAAATAAGTAAGTCAATCCCTTAATGATATCATTCATTAAGTTAAATTCTTAAACAAATCAATCCTTGTGTGTGTGTGTGTGTGTGTGTGTGTGTGTGTGTGTGTGTGTGTGTATGAAAACCTGACCAATGGAAGTAAATGAATAAAACAGTTCAATATCTGAAAGTGGGAATAGAATTAATTTTAGGAGAACAAAACAACCTCAGAGGCAAGCCTTACAAACAGAATACAAGAGATATAAGGGAGAATCTCAGGCATTGGAAACATAATATTAGAAATGCATGCCTCAGCCAAAAAAAACCAAGTTAAATATTAAAAAAAAATCTGGCACAATGAATCCAGGAAATCTGGGACACTGTGAAAAGACCAAATCTAAGAAAAATAGGAATAGATAAAGGAAAAGAAACCCAGGTAAAAGTCACAGAAAAAAAATTTCCCTAACTTAAAAGGAGATGCCTATCAAGATAAAAGAAGCATACAGAACACTAGATAGACTAGACCAGAAAAGAAATTTTTCTCAGCATAATAATCAACACACTAAATGTACAGATAAATAATACTAAAAGTTACAAGGAAAAAAGACCAAGTAACATATAAAGGCAAACCTATTGGAATAATATCTGAAATTCCTGACTTCTCACTGGAGACTCTAAAATTCTAAAGGGCTTGGACAGACATTCTACAAACTTTAAGAGACCACAGATTCCAGACCAGACTACTATGCCCAGCAAAACTTTCAACACCATAGATGGAGAAAATAAGACATTCTGCAATAAAGCCAAATTTAAACAGTATCTATCTACAAATACATCCCTAAATAAGACTCTAGAGAGAAAACTTCAGCCTGAAGATATTAACCACACCAAGAAAGCACAAGGAATAAATTATCACAGACCAACAAATCAAAAAAGGGAACACACAACCACCACCACCACAACAACAGCAACAATAATAATAACAAAATGGTTGGAGTCAATAAGCACAAATCATTGATCTCTCTCAACATCAATGGTATTAATTCCTCAATAGAAAGACACAGACTTAAGAGATTAGGTGTGAAAACAGAATCCATTGTTTAGTTGCATCCAAGAAATACAACTTAACATCAAGGATAGATATACCTAAGTATAAAGGATTAAAAAAAAAGATATTTTAAGCAAATGGACTTAGGAAGGAAGCTGGTATAGCTATTTTAATATCTGATAAAATAGACTTCAAACTAAACTAATCAGAAGACGTAGGGAAGGGTACTACATATGCAACAAAGGAAAAATCCACTAAGAGAATTTTGCAGTTCTTAACATCTATGTACCAAAAATAAGGGCACCCAAGTTCCTAAAAGAAACACTACTGCAGCTTAAATCACCCTCACACAGTGATAGTAAGAGACTTCAAAACTCAGCTCTCACTAGTAGACAGGTGATCTGTAATAGACAAAAGTTAAACATAGAAATGTCGGAGCTAACTAAATTTATAAACCAAGTGGACCTAATAGATATTTACAGAACATTTCATCAAAACACAGAATAATACACCTTCTTCTTAGCACATTTCTTCTCATGTCAATTTCTCCAAAATTGACCACATATTCAAACATAAAGCTAGTCTCAACAGGTAAAAGAAAACTGAAATAAAGCACCACCTCCTGTCTGACCATCACAGATTGAAGCTGGGATATCAACAACAGAAAAAACAGAAAGCTTAAACACTTGTGGAAAATGGGAAGAATAGAGGCAGGGAAACTGTAATTGGGATATAGTATGAGACAAAAACTGTTTTCAATAAAAGGAGATGTTTATATATTTATGAAACTATAAAATAGGTACAGAACCTGAGTTCTAATGTAGCTTCTCAGCCACTCAAGAATGCACTGGATAAACTTGGTGATAAAGGACCAATCCCATGGTTCTTGTCACTATCTTGATGGGTTAATAAGAGAAAAATAAAGTCACACAAGGTTGCTGACCCTTACAGAATGTGAACACTTTACATAGCTCTACCTTCGACCTCCAGGGAGCAAGCCATGAATAAGGGATTTCTTTGTTTGTACTGTTATATAATTTAAATCTTCTAAATCCTAAGTGTCTTGGAGCCAACAACTGTGCCAGCTTAACTTCAAACTTTATGCTCAAATTCTCAATACAGTATCTGGCAAGTGGAGTGGAGGTTTAAGAGGGGGAAAGGAGAGAGGGAGGGACAGAGAGGGAAGGAGGGAGGGAGAGAGAAAGGGAGAGGAAGAGGGAGAGGGAGGGAGGGAGGGAGGGAGGGAGGGGGAGAGAGAAAGAGAGAGAGAGAGAAGAGAGAGAGAGAGAGAGAGAGAGAGAGAGAGAGAGAATTAATAAATTGTCCAGCCTTTCTAAAACTGAGAATCAGAAAGCCTGTGATGATTTAGTCGGATATAATGACCAGTGCAAGGCAGGAAACATTTCAGCTATTGAATCTGTGACTGCATTGTATCATGAATAAAAATAAATCAACATCTTTCTCAATCTACTTATTATCTCCCGGCAGTAATTGTGGATTGGGAGAAATTCTATGTTCCTTTTTTTTTCTAAATGTTGACCCACAAGCTTACGATCTTGAATATGTAGTAACAATTAGTATTGATTAACTTAATTTGCAGACTTGGACACATTGTTATGAGGGTGGAATTCTGAAGATCTTCTTGACACTGACAGAGAACAATCAGCCTCCATAACCACCATGAGAGACCTCTAGACCAAAGACCCAAACAGACTTCCCATTCTAGCCAAACAAAGGCTCTAGGGGGAGAACGGAAAAGGACAGTGGCCATTTTAATGTGCTAGCCCTATGCAGGGACTTTGTATTCATAGGACAGTAATTCAAGATACCTACCAACCAAGCATCCAAAGCTTTTCTTTTAGCCCCAGACTTGATCTGAACTATGGAATGTGAGCAGCATTTTGAAGAGTCAGCGTTATAATTTGTACATTCACGGATCCTCTGCCACGGCAATGAATCATAGAATGGTGCCTCCTCCTCCAGTCAGCAGTCCAGAGAGAAAATGATCTGGACCAGAGTCCTCAGCTTATCTGGACCAGAGTCCACATGATATGTGTCATTATCAACAAATCAGTTCCCAGGTACAAGGCACTGAGAACTGTCAGCACTGTTGGTAAAGAGTAGCATTTTCTAATCTAACTGATAAAATATGTAGTGCCTTCAATGCTCTTTTCCCCTTCTTTCTTTTTTCTCTTCTCTTCTCTTCTCTTCTCCTCTCCTCTCCTCTCCTCTCCTCTCCTCCCTTCTCCTCTCCTCTCCTTTCCTTCCTTCCTTCCTTCCTTTCTCTGTGAGGTGGTGTTGACAGACAATTCTTAAGGGCTCTCATGTATCCTATATGTCTTTTGAGCAAGATACCAGCTACCTTTGTTTCAGAGTACCTTCTCAAGGACATCAATAGAACTAACAGCCTGGAAAAATAGCATAAGTGGCTTTTTCAGAGGAAATTCTAAGCATACTTACTGTCCATTTTTAAATTCGAGTGCTCTAAAGCTTAGGATCACTCTCATTTAGTACAGCTCATTGTGCATGCAGGCATCCCTCTGGCTATTTGCAAGGGAAATACATGTAAATATGGTGTCTTCTATACTCTGCTTTGTCATGAGTAATAAAGTCCTTGCATCTGACCCAAACTTTTCATATCATCTGCCAGCATCTTTGAGACTATAGCAAGCAAGATTTTAGAGTTGATGGTTGGTAAAATCTTAGATTTACCACAATTCTCAACAGTAGCTGTTTGCACTGATGAAACAGAGCTCCAGAGAGAGCAATGCTCAAGGTGACTCCATTGATAATTTCTTTTTTAAATCCCATTTACCCTATTATTCCACAGTGATTGCCATGGATGAAAATCCAAAGCATCACTTATTCAATATTTTATTCCTGAATTCATTCATTCTTTTATTCAGTTGATGTTTATTAACTATTTTTCTTCAAGCACTATGCTATGTGTTCTAGAATTCTTTAAAAGTATCATTATAGTAAGAAAAAGTGCCTTTTTATTAGACAAATAGATGGAAATGTATGAGGTTGCTCTGTATTCAAATACTAAATACTGGCCCCCAAGATCTGGTTGCCCCAGACAAGGAGATCCTCACATATATACCAAGTGATGCTATGCAAACTTACTCCCCAAGTTAATCTATAAATAAAATGTTAAAGCCTATGGTTGGGTAATTGATAGCGATACGTGGATTTCCTGTTACCTGGCTGGGGATCCCAAGGAGAAAAGAAAGGACAACAAACTAGAGGAAGAAGCTGCCATTAGAAGCGATGGACCATGAGCATGAGGCCAGGAGAAACAGCAAGTAACAAGGGACTTATGGTTAGGGTGTAAGTTAGAATAGCTCCAAAATCTGCCCAAACTAGGCTTACAGATTAGAAAGAAAATACCTGGATTGTGTATCTTTTCTAAGGGATAGCTCAAGTGTATATTTTCTACATAGCACAATGGAGTCCCCTCCCAATATAACTGGTTTGGATTCCTGCTGATATTGTCTTAATCTTGACAGATATTATACTTACTTTTGCTGGCCTTTACCCAGCAAGTAGATGACCTGTGTAGTACAGCAGAGAATCAGACTTCCTACAAATTAATATCCAGGGCACACTTTGGCTACTGGTACAATAATAGGTCTGGCAGCTTGGAGACTTCAGGAGCAAGTATAGAGTCTGTGAAGAATCAACTGTATTTGGAGTCTTAAAAGCTACTTACTTCTTACAAAGAGTACTGAAACCCAAACAGAGTATTCAATTTCTCTGAGTTCTCCTAGGTACCGCCACAAATAAAAAGAAACCAGAGGCTAAGTACAGCTAAACTGCAGCTGAGGCATGTACCGCCCCACACTGCAAAAGCCTGATCATCTGGGACCCCAAGAAAACTACCATTCTCTTAGCATCCTAACTTGAAGTCCTCATTTACAGTATGGTGCAGAGGACTTAGACTGACTGATGAAGACTTAACTCGCAATTCTTCTTCTAAGGACTATTTCCATGACTCTGATGTAGGTTGTTTTTACCTTTTCTGAACTCTCATCTTCTCTTCCATAAAAGTTACCATCGGTTTTATAAAACTCACATGCAGGCTAACAAATAAGACCCTGTAGGTAAAGTACAGTACCAAGCACATAGTATGTTTTCAATATGTAGTTGCAACTTATATTATTACTGTCATCATGTTTCATTGGCTGGGTAAAATGAGCATCCCTTTAAACTAAAAGAAAATTAGAGATTAGGTGCAGAGCCACTGGCTGGAAGCCAAGGGGAGGAAGATAAAGCTTTATAATTGCCTCTCCTGGGAAAAGCAATAAATCCAGGCAGCTGTGCTGCTCCCACACTAGGGCTGCCAGAAGAGAGCTGTGTCTATGGACATGTGAGCATCTACTGTGCATAAAGCACTCTGTGCCTGGTATGATAGACACGTGTGGTCAAACCTTAGTCCTGCCCTCTGGAAACATGTTATCTGTATAGATTAGACAAAAATAGCAGTACACAACCAAAGAAGTCTTTGTAGTATGAGGTAAGCATTCTAAAGGAAAGAATATGCATGAGATAGTCATCGAGGATGAGATTTCAATGTGGCCAGCAGAGGCGGGGCAAATTATTACAGGCCTTAATAGGAATATATGGGATATTAGGGATAAGAATGGATAGGTAAACTTCAGTAGAAAGACCCAGAGATGCAACAAGGAAAAGAATGAGTATGGCAATGAGTAGGTTCACTGAGCTGACAGCAAGTAAGTCTGTTTGACTACAAGTAGGATGATATAACCAGTGTCTATACTATGGATGGCCGCTAGGGCTGCTTCATGTGCTTGTCAGTGGGCATGGCAACCTCTGGACAATATAGAAGGAAGTTTATGCTGAAAACTACATGAACAATAGGCTAGAGGAAGAAGTCAGAACCAGAAAGGTGACCTAGGGGAGATGCTGTACATGGTGCATTCAGAATGGAAGCCAATGGATGGAGGAGATGCTCTGAAGGCCCTATGTTTTAAGTCAGAACTGTCTATAGGCATATGCTGGGTGTGAGAGAGTCATTCTTTTTGAGGATATTATCACTGGTATGTTTGGATGCCTCACATCCATATACATGTAGACTAAACTAATTGGACTTAGTGGGTTACCAGTGTGTGTGTGTGTGTGTGTGTGTGTGTGTGTGTGTGTGTAGAAAGATAAAGACCTTGGGGAGATAAAGAGGCAGTTGGAAGAGCAAAATGGAGGTTGTATACAATCAGGTGTCATTTAATATACATGTACAGAATTCTTAAGATCAAGAAAACTTATAATTAAAAAAATTACCTCTAAGAATCTATCATAAAAATGATTAAAGGCTTAGACAGGCTTCATATGCCAGGAAGTTTATAAAGGCACAAAAGTAAAAAAGTAAAAAGAAAGCATAGAAAAGGAAGAGAAAGAAAAAGTAGGAAAGAGGTTAGATTATTTTGTGTATGAAATACTTTTAAAAGATATTTTCTTTATTTATATTTCAAATGTTATCCCCTTTCCTTGTTTCTCCCTCTGAAAAATTCCTATCCCACCCCCTCCCCCTGCTAACCAGCCATCCACTCCCACTTCCCTGTCCTCACATTCCCCTATACTGGGGCGTTAAGCCTTCACAGGACCGAGGGCCTCTTCTCTCATTGATGCCTAACAAGGCCATCTCTGCTTCATATGCATCTGGAGCCATGGGTCTCTCCATGTATATTCTTTGGCTGGTGATTAAGTCCCTGGGAGCTCTGGGGGTACTAGTTGGTTTATATTGTTGTTCCTTCTAAGGAGCTGCAAACTCCTTCAGCTCCTCAGGTCCTCTCTCTAGCTCCTCCATTGGGGACCCTGTGCTCAGTCCAATGGCTGGCTGAGAGCATTCACCTCTGTATTTGTCCAGCTATACCACTTCTGGGTATACTCCAACCTACCACAAGAATAATTGTTTAACTATGTGCATAGACAGTTTTATTCATAATAGCCAAAAACTGGAAACAACCTAGATGTCCCCCAACCAAATAATGGATAAAGAAAATGTGATATATTTACATAGTAGAGTACTACTCAGCTATTAAAAACAGTGAGATCATGAAATTTGCAGGCAAATGGATGAAACCAGAAAAAAAAATCATCCTGACTAAGGTAACTCAGACACAGAAATACAAGCATGGTATACACTCACTTATAAGTAGATATTAGCTGTAAGAGAAAGGATGATTATGCTAAAGTCTACAGAATCAGAGAGGTTAAGTAACAAGGAGAGCTTAAGGGAGGACAGAAGGATCTCCCTGGGAAGAGAAAACAGAATAGATTTTGAAGGTAGACTAGGGGTAGGTGGGGTTGGGAACAGGAGGGGTCAGATGGCAGGATGAGGGGAGAGAGAAAAATCCTGAAAGAAATGACTCGAATTGGGGACGGCATTTCAGGGGCACGGTAGAAACAGTGCAATAGAAACTCCATGGAATCTATGAGAATAACCCTAGCAAAAACTCCTAGTAGTGGGGGACATGGAGCCTAAAGATGCCATCAGACATGTAAGGAACTGTCCCTGACTCTGCCTGCTTGAGGGACCCTTCTCCACCTTCTGGTGGTTGGACTTGGTAAATGTGTAAGAGTAATCCGCATGGTCTTGAAGGCATGGTCTTGAAGGCATGAAAGGAGTCATGGAGAGCAGCTGAGACTTGGAACTGGGAGAGGCCAGGAGAGGCCATTAGTGAGGGTGTAGCCTCAGTAGCAGTTGAAGGCCCAGGACTGAAGGAGTCATGCGAAGACGCTGAGGCATGGCATCGTGAAGATGGCCAATAATGGAGAAAGTGCAGCCCAGTTACAGCAGAAGACCCCAGCCTTTCAGAGACACCAGTACCATGGATGACCACCAGGAAGAACAGCAGCAACAGAGTCAACCAGAGCCTAGAAGACAAGCTGTGCGTGCTGCAGAAGGCAGAGCCGGAGAAGTGGCCCAAGCCTTTGGAGGAGCTCAGATCCTGAATGAATCCCAGACAGTGGGCAGTGGAAATTTAGTTTCACTTTGGTTTATTGTGACTATGCCCTGAATTTTTCCCCCTTAAAGTAAGAAAGTGTTTTATTGGAGCCTGCAATTGAAAGCTTTCAAATTTTAAAAGAGATTGGCTATTTTAAAGGGACTGAGATTTTAATATGTTTGAATTTATAGACTATGGGACGTTTAAAGTTATCTATGTTTTTAATGTGAGATATTGGGGATGAAGAGGAAAGGAAGGGCTATGGCTTAATAGTGATGTTTGTGTGTCAAGTTGACAACGGGTCAGTTGAACTGGCTGGTTTTGTGTGTCAACTTGACACAAGCTAGAGTCATCAGAGAGGAAGGATCCTAGTAGAGAAAATGCCTCCATACAATCCAGCTATATGGAATTTTCTCAATTGGTGATCAATGGCAGAAGGTCTAGCACATGGTGGGTGGTGCCGTCCTTGGGTTGGAGTCTTGGGTTCTATAAGAAAGCTGTCGGAACAAGCCATGAGGAGCAAACCACAAAGCAGACTGCTTCTATAGCCTTTGCTTCAAGTTCTGCCTCTAGGATTCTGCCCTGCTTAATTAAGCTCCTGTTCTGACTTCCATCAATGATGAACGATGAACAGTGCTGTGGACGTGTAAGCCAATAAACCCTTTGCTCCCCAACTTGCTTTTTTGGTCATGGTGTTTTGATGCAGCAATAGAAACCCTAACTAAGACAGATAGCATGCTCGCACAGTAAGTGGTTTTACCCTCAGTCTGAGGACTGAAGCAGATTTCATTTCCTTCTTCAGAAACCTATAAACTTTCTAATTTACATCTATAGGTTTGCATTACAACAATAGACATCCATGGAAGACGATCCAGTTCCAGGTACTATGAGCTTCACATGTGTGCCATCCCATCTGGTCCTTGTAGTAACTACAGAACAACTATTAGGCCAGTGTTGCAGTTGAGGAACCAGAGGCTTAAGAGATTAATTGATCAACATCATGTGGATGGGAAAAGGTGGTGCTCAAAGCCAAAGTCAGATCCACTGGCCACAGTCTCTCTCTCTCTCTCTCTCTCTCTCTCTCTCTCTCTCTCTCTCTCTCTCTCTCTCTCTCTCTCTCTCTCTCTCCCATTTTCACTCACAATGTCCTTCTTTTCTCCCTGCATTTTACTCTTAAGGAAGCATGGGATATTAAACAGAGGAGACTATGACCTTTGGAGCTAGACTCTCTTTGCTGCCCTGCGATTTACCTTTGGATGGCAAGGTCACTTCAATACCAACGATAACTCCTTTTCAGTTGAAAGGATATGCTTTCGAAAAGGGCAAAGAAAACTACTTTCCATTGTAAGCTATTAGCTAATTAAGTAAATTATGTTAGATAGTCAACACTAAAGTCGGGCATTAGAGTTTATGAGTAGATTAAGAACAAGTGAGAATGTGGCCTTGTTTTTGTTGTTTCCTTCATTTGTTTGTTTGTTTAGTTTGGAACAGAATGAAATTCGAAAGAGCAGCACATTCCACCACCACCCCCATCCCCAGGGAACCCCTGACTATGTTCCAATAAGAAGAACCACAGAGAGGCACAAAGAAGCTCACTGGGGCTTTTGACACAGCTCAGCCACTTGAAGCTGTTATAAGAATATCCACCCTTTGTGTCTGTTTCATCATCTATTAAAGCAAAGGGATCCATGTTTCTAGCTCTGGTAACATCTGTCCTATGACAGGCATTATAGATGACAAACCTCTGCCTTAATATCTTGCAAGATATTTCTCCAGGTGGAGAAACCCAAATCTTTATATTGCTGCTTCTCCCTGAGAAAGAAGGATCTGTAACCCACAGCCATGCTCACCAAGACCAAGGAGTTCTGCAGCAAAGCAGCTAAAATGAGGGTTTACTAAGGAAGTCAAACGGGACGGGATAGGACAAGGGGGAGAGGATGACTCTTTAGGGGTGGCCAGATCAATTTTTACCCATGATGCCCTTGGTGAACTACCACTCAGAGCACTGTGTACTGACTTTCCTCCTTTTCAAGGGATTCATAATCCCAAGGGTTACTAAAATAAGGAAAGAATGTTACTTCCTGTGCACGTAGCATGATTTTTCCACTGACAACGTCCTCACTGGGCTGGCAGCACCTAGTTCAATTTTTGTCCTTACCAGTTGATATTCTGGTTATGACACAGAGCACAGGAAAATCAAGGCCAAACACAGATGCAGTACAACAGAAAGGGGCTGAGAGCAGGCTCTTTAGTAGGGAGAGATCCCGGTCCTGTCTTACCATTTAGGGGTAAGAGAACAAAGAAAAAGAAGTGGACCTTCACAGTGTCTTTGAAAGTCAAAGACCCACACTAAATCTCTCCAGGACTGACTTGTGGGAACTTCAAAAATTACGACAGCCCCGAATTCCTGGTATACCAAACATTCCTGTGCTTCATTCTTCCAGCCACCCACAGAATACTAGACTGAGCAAATATGAAGTCAATGAAGGTGGTCCAGACCTGGATGTCACTCATAAAGAATGTGAAAACTGAAATGAACTCAAAGATGGCTTCTTCCTGTTTCTCTCTGCAGTACACCTCCCTCTGCTCTGGGTTCTGAAACTTGACAACTGGAAGACAAAATAAATAACAACTGGTGACTAACCAGATGGGTCAATCATGCTACCAAAATTTGGAACAGATTTTATCATATAATCTTCACAGCCACTAAACTTCATAGCAAGGGAAACTGAGACTTAGGATCTCAGTTTAGAAACCTGATAAGATCAACACAGCTAGTAAGTTCTGTGTGTGTGTGTGTGTGTGTGTGTGTGTGTGTGTGTTTTGGAGGGTAGAATTTAAAGTTAGGTCCTAATGTTCTGATGCCCCCCCCTGTTTCTGTGACCTGTTTCTGTGAAGCTTCTTATGGTATTATATGGGTGGGTTAAGTGTCTATGTTATGGGGTGTGTCTCTGCATATGGATATCTTCAGAACTGAGCACAAGCTGTTATCCAAGATGTCATCCAGGCAGGGCAAGAGGAATCTAAGCTGCAGTATCAGTCTTCGATGCCTTCTGGAGTTAGGAGCAGATGTGACTAAGTACCTATTTCGTCAGATTCCCCACCACTTACCAACATCATCAGCAGAATGCTTTCAAGAAAAAATTCCACTCAAGCTCTTGGTCCATTTCCAAAGCATCCTCCTTGCTCCCCTGGCACTATAGCCTCAGAACAGGGGTCTCTGTCAGCATAGGTGGCGCTGTCAACATATTTTGATAAAGCTTTGCATCCTTGAGACCAGTCTTGACTTTTTTCCAATGGAATTGTGATTCTGCTCATCACTAAATAGCAATGTGAAAGTAGGGGCCACATGTCTCTGCAGCTTGCCCAAAGCAATAACCGAAAGAGTGAGGAGATAAACAAAAACTAGACTTTTTCCTACGAGGTAGCTATAGTTAGGGTAAGTTTATGAACTAGTGTTCGTACTAGACCGCCTCTGCGAGTGAATGTGCACAATCAATATTTACTCCAAAAGCCAGATGTGGAGATGCATGCCTGTAAACCCAGTACTCAGGAGACTGAGGCAAAGGAATTATGAGTTAGAAGCCAGCTTGGACAACATATTGAGAACATGTCTCAGACACAAGCAAACAAACAAGCAACTTGACATTACATAAATCAAATTGTCCATGGGAACCAAGATGTCTAACCCCTGAATAGGATGCAACTTGAGCAAGCAAGGTCTATATCCCTGCTCTTGTCTGTGTAGCCTGTAGCATCCTAGGACAAAGTCATGGTTGCTGTCACAGTTTTTCATATCTCTATAATACAAAAAAGCAAGAGGTTTTTATTTCCCACGGGTAAGTTGCTGAAATAAGGGAAAACAGTACAGAATGCGAGTGAGTTTGTTGTTGTTGTTGTTGTTGTTGTTGTTGTTGCTGTTGTTGCTGCTGCTGCTGCCACCGCCGCCGCCGCTGCCGCCGCCGCCGCTGCTGCTGCTCTTCTTGTTGTTATTGCTGTTCTTTGCCTTTTGGTTTGGTTTGGTTTGGTTTGGTTTGGTTTGGTTTGGTTTGGTTTGGTTTTGATTTGTTTTTTGTTGTTGTTTGTGTTTTGTTTCTTTGTTTGTTTTGGGGGTTTTACTTGGACCACTCCTTTCCTACTGCTGAGCCATCCCAACAGCCATCCTACCCCTGAGCCATCCCAACAGTCTTCCTACCCCTGAGTCATCCCTACAGCCTTCCTACCACCGAGCCATTCCAACAGCCCCATCCACACTCAGGCCCTCTTCACTCAAGATCTTCATCTATCCCGCGATGCCAACTTCTCAGGCAAGGTTTTGAAAACCAAATCATTGCAAATACGTCATCTTCCCCAAAGTTATTTGCATTTTAACTGTGAACAGATCTCTAAGTCCAAAGAGTGCCTCTTGGCACCTCATTCTATAACAAGTATAAAAACAGCCCCTTCCTCCTCTCACAAGGCTCCTTCAGAATGAAAAGCACCAACCCCTTCTTAAGTTTGCCAAAAGACATGAAGGGAATAACCTGGCCTTCATGCATATTGAGCCCCAGGATTAACTGACTCTGGGCTTTGTCAATACAAGGTTAATGAGAGGCTCATGCTGGAGATGCCTGACGTGCCAGCCATACACCTCAGCGCATACCCCACAGACACAGGAGCCTACTCTACAGTCTATGCCTCCTGTTGACAAAAAACGAAGTTTCTTTCCCTTCAGGCAGTGACAGTCAGGTCTGCTATTGCCTGGGTCTACAGCCAAATGACAGCAGACACCACCAGGAGAGAGTTTCCTGGATACTTCTTAGTTGGGTGCACTGAACCCAGAGTCTACCCATAGTCATTTAAATACCAGCACCATCAGCCACTTGGCTGTTGAACAACTTACCAAATCAGATGTATAACAACCATATTTTCTGGTCTGTGTGCAGCTGGTTGTACCTTCTCTGGCCTCATGCCCCATTCCTTCAAATATCTGTTTCCCCATCTGTTTAAATAAAGGAAATGTGATGCAGCCCAGGGGTATGTCGTCTCAGGCATGCACAGAACGCCCAGGACAGTATTGGGAAGGAAGGCAATGTCAAGGTCAGATGATGGCAACAGTCTGATTTTTTTTTGTTATTGATACAAAACAATATTTAAAAAGAACAAATGTGTTCTTGCTAGCACAATGCTGTAGTTGCTTTTGCCATTGGGAGAGGAAAAGCTCCTTGGATGTTTTATTCAACAAGACTAGACCACTGGTTACTAGATATTTTCTTCCCAAAATATTTCCCTGAACATAGATTGCTGGAATTTGTCCTTCTCCTAGGCAATTCTGCCTTCTTAGTCTAGCTAGGGAACCTGTCACCTGAGTTTCAGTATAGGATTCCTTGTGAAAAGAAAAACTTAAAGGTACAGTGCTTCCATGACTCGCTTGGACTCTGCTTGTGGAGGTAGAGCTTGCTGAAAGCCAAGGTGCTCTCCAGATGATCCCATTGGCCAGACAAGGGAAGAAACGAGACAAAGGATTGGGATACCCCCAAATTCTGGAAGATTCTGGGTGATTTTAAATATAGAAAATATTGTTACCCAAAGGCAGAGGAGACCTGAGGTCCGGACACCTCTTAAGACAGGATGGGTGACATAACTACATGGAGAAGTTCATCGCTAGTGAAGTCTAACTGTAAAGTTTCTCTTCCAAAGGTCACTCAGTGTCATCACTATTGAAAGAGACTCTCCTCACTATGTTGGTATCAGACAAAGCTATCACTGGAGTGTGACGATTAAATATATAAAAACATATATTTATGTAATATATATTTAAATCTATATTTATACACACATACACAGATGGCTTTGAGTTAAAATGTTTCAACTTCATGATGGTGCAAAAGCAATACAAATTCCACAGAAATCATACTTCGCATTTTGAATTTGGATCATTTCCCAGGCTAGCTATATTCAGTACAATACTCTCAAAGGCTGGGCACTAGCAACCACAGACAGCTCCAAGTCAGTCCGACCATCAAGACGGGAGACGATAGTCCACAGTGTACTAGGTTGCTAAACTATAATGTTGGGGAGTTTGGAGATATTCAATGCATTTTTTTACTGATATTTTAAAACCAACAGTAAGCCTATCTGAAACAAGCCCCAACACAAATTGAGAAGCATTTGTAGTCAGGCATGTCCAGAAGATAAATTACAGGTGCTGAGAAAAACATTCCCCTAAGGCAAAATGGGAGCATCAGTAACAACAAAAGCAGTAGTGGCATTCACATCAATTCCCCTCCTCTCCTGTCATCTCCTCTTTATCACAGGAAAAGGATCATTTCAAGAACACATAGGGGAAAGGTGCAGCAACCAAAACTAAGTATGTATGACACTGCCACGGGATGCCTGTTAGCTTGTCTACTATTTAAAAAGAAAGAAAGAAACTATTTCTGTGTGTTCTCTGGAGATATTTTTTGTGGGTACTTTAGAATCAGTCAACAAAATCCACTTATGTTCGATTTGGAAGGTAAAGGATTTCTTAGGGAACAGGGAGCTAAGTGAGCATCACAGCGCTGACTGTCTGCAGCAGATGGACGTTGGGCTCCATTGTCTGGCACAAGTTTGGAGGGGTACAGGGATGCCACCTAGGATGGTAGCAGATGCAGGTTCTTGGCTTCTGGACTGTAGGAGCAATATAACCTCAAAGCCAAATGTTAAATGGTAGTCTGGGGTTGCTTCATCTCTAACCTTCCTTAGAATTTCTGGAGCAATTCTTTGTATTAACTCTCTTCTTTGTAATACTTTCAATGGTAAAGCAGACTGACTGGCTACTCCAAAGCCATTTTTCTTTCAGTTGTGTACCCAGTACATTGTACATTTCCCACTCTGTTTCCTGCTAGCTGTGGCCTGTGCTAATGGTTACAGATAGGAATGATTTGCATTGCTTTCAGATCAGAGCTGAGTCTACCTTCCACATAAGATGCTTCCTATCATTTTCCTATCTAGCTGCTTTGTATAAATAGCCACAGTGACCTTAGAATCCATGGAATAAGCTTGAGTCCTAAAGTCACTGCTTAGAATCATTTTGGAAGAGAGAAAATAAGTCCTGGTGGCACCAGAAAAAAACACACACAACTGAGACATGAAGTAGAGAAGAAAAGGTTTGGGTCATGAGGAAGAAGTTACAAGAAATATTAATGAGAACAGAATAGTGAAATTGGTTCCACAGAACTGAAGGAGCAAAAGCACACTGCTGGGCCAAGCCATTTGTTATGGTTTGAATGTAAAATGTTCCCTACAGGCTCATGTGTTTGAATACTTGGTCCCCAGATACTGGCATTGCATTGGAAGGTTATGAAACCTTTGGCAAGTAGGGCATAGCCGAGAAAGTGGGTCACTATAGGGCAGGCCTTAGGGGTTCTCCTAGTTGGCTTCAGCTTTCAAGTTGACACAGTCTAGAGTTATCTGAGGAAATAATAACTGGAATATTGCCTACATCAGATTGACCTGTGGCATATCTGTGGGGGCATGTTCTTGATTGCTTATCGATGCAGGAGGGATCTGTCCACCATGGGCATCACCGTCCCTAGTTAGTGAGGCCTGGTATATGTAAGAAAGCTAGCCGAGCATTAAAGTGAGAGTAATGAGTCAGTAGGCAACGTTTCTTCATGAATTCTGCCTCAAGCTCCTGTCTCGCATTTCTGCCTAGGTTAACCTCGATGACTGCCTCTCATCTGTAAGCTGAAATAAACTCAAGTTAGTTTTAGTATTATCAAATCAACAGAAACAATAGTAGGGCAGGGGTCATTTTCTAAAGATTTCTCTTTGCTTCTTGGCCTAGTGAGATACAAGATAATCGTGGTCAGACACTAAGGCTACCATAGAGCTACCCCTACCATGTCCTTCCTGTCATATTGGACTATATCTTCTCAAATTGTGAACAAAATAACTATTTCTCCCTTAAACTGTCTTGCCAGGTATTCAGACATAAGACCATTAAATTAATCAGGCTTGATTAACAAAATCAGCAGAAACCCAGTTTTTTAAAAAAGCTGTTTCTACTCTTACAAATAAAATTTAGCTGATAACAGTCACTCTGGTGAAAGTTAGATTAAGTTACCAATTATGCCTATATAAAAACATTATTGAAGGTTGCTGGTAGATCACAATTGTAGACTATTTGCTGCCTAGCATTTTCAAGGCCCCGAGTTTAATCTCCAGTACTACAAATGCACCAAGAAAATTATTGCCTACATTTCAAAAGCAATGCAGTTTGTTGGCAGAATCCAACTAAAAGAAAATAAATTTAGACCTTATATGGGGCAATGGGCATACTAATAAGCTCAAAAGCATTGGGCATTTCACAATGCACCACAGTAGACATGCAATCAAAATCATATTCCTGATGTTTGTTTATTACTATTATTTTCAAGAAAGTTAAAGTGGGAATTTAAAAAGGAAGGATAGAAAGGAAAGGAAAGGAAAGGAAAGGAAAGGAAAGGAAAGGAAAGGAAAGGAAAGGAAAGGAAAGGAAAGGAAAGGAAAGGAAAGGAAAGGAAAGAAGAAAACAAAGAGATTTTGAGTCACCATACATTTCCTGGGTGGACACGGGAATCTAATTCCTTTGGCAGCATTTCAATCCTAACCTGCTCATCATTCTTCCATATCCTCTGCCACCTTCACATTCACTAAGATCCAAGCCATCTGAAACTTCTCGATCACACAGGTCTTCCTTCAGTAATTCTCATGGGAGTCAAGGTCCAGAAAATCTTCCCTATAGTAGAACGCTTGGCTGTAAGAAACCCAGGGGTGGCACCCTGTGAAAAAAAGTCCTCATTTGAGGCACAATCCTCTTTTGATCATCTTTCTCTACCATGGACCTTGATTCCAAGGGTGGTTTCCCCTGAATGAGCTCCAAGAACAGATGCAAATTTCAGAGACAAACGGGTGCATCCCATGCTACCAACGTGGGGCCTGGCAGTGATCTGACAACTTAAATAGCATGCCTTACCCATGAGCCAAGCCAGCTGGTCTGTTTTACTGGTTGGGATGATGCCTTAGAAATGTGCTTGCGTTTTATTTTCTGGTACATTGCAACTCACCCTTTTGTTGCTATGGAATATTCAGGAACACAGGAGGATAATGATGCTTCGTGATAGGACATCTGTTTGAGATGAGGAAAGGCTCAGACTCAGATCCTAACTATGACATCCTGAAGGTAGCTGCACACTGTCCCCCTGTCTCTCTTTTGTAGGGCTTTCCCTCTGCATAGTTCACAACTTAACAAAAACAACAAAGCACACCAACTTAACAAATAAAATTAGTAACTTAACAAATTCTAACATGTAGCTATACTTAACTAAAAAATGACATGCAAAATAATACCCATCCCTGTTCTGAAGATGGCTGTCCCTCTTGAGTTGAGAAAAGCAAGTGGAAAACAGATACATCTATTTTAAACTTATCTGCAAAGCTTGATAAAGTCAGCTTCCAGCTAAGTTAAAAAGAAAATGGCAATAAACTCAATTTCTACTTTTCTTTTTGGCCTTATTCATCCACCAAAGCACGGGAAGTATCAAGTCAAAAGACCAATCTTGGATGCAAGGACAAAGAGAGAATGTTCTTGCAACTCTTTCAGGCCAAAATGTTCCCTCTCAAAGAGAAACTGTGCACAACAGCTAGCATAGAGAGAAATGTAGCTTCCAGGTCCAGTTACCCTTTTACCTTATCAACACAATGACTACTCTGAACCTAAAGCTAAAGAAACAGAGCTAACTGTTTGTGAAGGGCAGAGCACACACCAGAGTTTATATGCTTAGCATCATTTAATTCACCCCAAAAGACTCTTATCTGGGTGGTCATACAGAATTGTCATACAGAAAATGACATTGAATCTCAGGAGTGAAAGGCACCTGCCTAAAGTCATGCCGTTAGTAGTATCAGCAGAAGACTCAAATCAGCTTTGCATGACTCTGAATCCTGCATTCAGAGTCACTCTATGTGTCAGGAATTAGCATCAAGTCTCACTTGAGTGAGAGATGCTCAAGGCACAAGGTAAACAGTTGAAAAGAAGCCTTTGCACAGCTAGGTGCCAGGGAACTTTCACACTTTGGAGGTGCTACTGAGAGCTTGAACCCTGCCCCTTCACGGCAGCTCCAAGCCACAGGTCCCTTATGAAGCCCCAAAGAAAGTAATGGAAAATGAAGGAAGCCTCCAGAGCTCTGATAAAGCCCTGGAGTAATTTAAACCCACTGTCTATCCTTAAAAGTAAAGTGAAGAACCCAGACTCAAAGAGCTATATGTTCCTCCATGTCGATGACCTTCTGGAAAAAATAAAACTACGACCCAAGGATAACACACCTATTAGCAGTATGGAGGCTGAAAGGTGAAAAAGGAGTTGACTATAAAAGGGTTTGAGACATATTTTTTAAGGTATAATAGAAATGTTTTCTTTCTTAATTATGGTAGACATCACATTACTATCCACTTGTCAAAATTCACTGAATTATACATCAAAACTCAACACACTTTACACATATAAATTATACATCAGTAACCCTTAAGTCTGTGTGCACACGGGAAGCTGAAGTGACAGCTTAATCAATAAGTGCTTCCCATGTAACCATGAGGTTCTCAGTTTGATTCCCAGCACCCATGTAAAGAGCTAAGTGTGGTGATTCACACAATCATAATCCCTAATATCCCCAGGGCTTGCTGGCCAGCCAGCCCAGCCTAATGTGCAAACCCTAGTCCTAGTGGGAGACCCTGTCAGAAATAATAAAGTGAGCAAGGTCCTGATTAACAAAACCCACAGATCCCCAGCCTCCACATGTAAGCGCATATGCATCTCCATGTGTGTAAGCTTCTGTGCACACAAGGACATCTAGAATACAAAAATTCTAAGGTTGTGCTTATACATACAAATATGTGTTTCAAACAGCCAATAGTTGATAAATCTTGGGCTAAAATTTCTTTGTATAACTGCAGTGCATAAACCCATGAGTCCAAACATCTCCATCATTCAACCTTCCCAGTGGGGAGATTTTTCTGCAGGCAGCCACTACAAGCTGACACCCCATGGCCATGGAGGGTCTGAAGGGAATTTTCAGGCAAACACTTCTGTAGCAGTTGGAGTGAGAAGCTGATTGTTAGGGTTATCTTGGCTTTCTGCCTCCTTTCCAGAATTTTCTGAGGTCATTCTGTGTTCTTAATAGAAACACTCATCTGGAAAATTGCCTTAAGCCAGATTAAATATAATGTTACTGTTTTATAACCTGTATTTCATATAGCATGTGTGTCTTTATCTTTGTATTCTGTTGCAATTTGAAGGGCATACCTGTCTCTAGGCTGAGCCCTGAACAGATAAGGGGATGGAATTTTGCTTAAAATACCAAACAATATAGTTTCCTGTTGTCTAAAATGGCTTGGCGGGTATTTTAAATGAGAATAAATACAGTGGCCTATTTTCTCAATTCCTCTGCCTGAGTTCTATGTTCCCATTTACATCTTCCTTGGTGAAGGTGTTTCTCTTTTTAATTCAGCCTCTCAGTCCCTTTGTTTTCTATCCAACACATGTTATTTGAGAAGGATCCAGACTTTTTCAGACCCATTATTGATAGCTCAGTTGTGAAAGGAACATAAGCCACACAAATATGGACTTGCACTGAAAATAATCAGGTCAGTCATGCAAATTAATAAGCCCATGAGGTCATACCCCCAAAGATAAAAAGGCAGACTCAGATGATAAAAGCTGCCAGAAAGGATGGGTTTCAAAGGGAAATAAACACTAAAATCCCATCCAACTTCAGGCTTTTCTAAAAGTTATTGATATTTCCTGCTAGCATGTGCAGTCCTGATCTCAAATGTTTAGGAGGCAGGCATTGGTCACACCCCATAGCAGGATACGGTCACTCTATTAAGGCAGAGTCTCTGTTTCTCTCTGTTTTTATTAAAATTAAAAATGGTAAATAAAATGAAATTCTTTGGTTCAGTTCACTCTTTAATAGTTCATTTTAAAAAATAGAAAGACAGAATTAGGATTTGAACATCAATGGAAAATAGCCAAGACTACAGGATAGAGTCATCCAAAGCCAGGAGAGCATCCTCGCAGCACATGCTCTCAAGAGGTGCCCCGATTAAACTGATACTACAAGGTTCTTTCCTATATTGTTTCTATAAATACACTTTTACAAATAAAAATTTTCACTTTCTTGCAAATTCCAGGCTTAAAGAGAGAAATTATATGAAACAACTGGTACAACTTACTCCATGATCTTTATTATATAGCTGGAAATGCTACTAGTGACATTACTGACAACTGGTTTGCTTTTTTTTCAGTCTTGCAATTACATAAATCAAAATTGCATGATAAGACAAGAGAAAATTAATTGATTTTATATCTGTCCCATAAAAAGACTAGTTAATATCTAAGAACAACACATAAGCAGTAGAGAAAGGTGATTGGTTATTAAGTCTGCTTCTAATCTTATGGCTGCTTTGGGACCTGAATTATGAGGTAAAGGGTTCTACTGAGTTATGTGGGGGAAGAATGAGAGAAAAAAGGCAGGTATATCATCTGAAGACTGCTCTGGTACTGATTTTCACTGTACAGCTTAATGTACAATAAGCCAATTCTCCAGAAAGCTCTAAACATCTAACAGATAACATTTAAGATGGCAAATTTACCTATCTGGCATACACAAAGCAGGTTCCAGGAGCCAGCAGGAAAACAAAGCTAAATATTTGATCTCATGTTCACTTTCTGATGTGGATCTACCTAATTAAGCCCCAGCATCCTTTCCACAATGGACAATTCAATGGTTTTATGTGGTGGGTAATTGGTCACCATGCAAATTTTCCAAGAGAAAGAATTCCCAGAATTCATACTAAGTACTCCTTAAATTCTTTAACTTCTAGACTTCACCTTACTAGAAACTTCATTAGACTCATAGTACCCCAACCTCTGACAACTTTACCTGGAAAGACCTTATCTCAGTTGTTAAATCTATCCAAAGAGGATGATGGTTCTCAAGAGAAATCAAATTGAGACAAATAGCCTAGATCTCTATTGTGATAGAACTATCTCTACTAGCATCATGCCTAAAGAAACACACTCCTAGACTTCCCTGCAGCTGTCTAAATATGTAGAGATGACAATTTTCAACAAAGATTTCATTCCTCCTTTATCCTAACACTTATACAGGTTGCCTGGGCTGTTGTAAGAAAACAAGATCATAGTTCAGAAGATAACCATCATTGTAGACATAAAGTTTTTGGTCAAAGGGATGATAATTAATGCTCTGAATTCTTTCCTGCATCTTTCTCATTGTGATGGCTAGATTGCCTTCCCTCTCTGTGTTTGTGTCATAATAGTAAAAGATCTCTTCTGTTTTGGTGTTTAAAGTTCGAGTAGCATAAAGAACTCCACATACCATGAAGGCATTAGAAACAGATGGCTTGTACTGCTTGGTAACCCAAGTACTCATCACCTGAAGAGTGGTATCATTGAGTTTACTAATCACTATGTTACCAGTACTGGCCTCAGTTGCATAAATTACCCACAGTGCTTGCTCATCCACAGCAAGGTCAATGTCTTGCCAATTCACATTAGCATATGAAAAGCGATTATTGTAGGCAGCCAGAGGGAGGGGCTGATTCACTTCGACTGCATTAGTAGTTAGGTTAATTTTGGCAATGTTCCTCCCATTGTACCAGTTCACATACAGGTTGTTGTTGAATGCCACTGTACCACCCCCTTGGCCATAGCGAATCTGGCTGTTTTGGGAATATGAATAGATTAACAAATTATCCAGTGAGTCATAAAGTCTGTAATACTGTAGAACCCTTGCATCTGTATTCAAAGGTGCCACCCAGTACAAGGTTCTCTCTGGATGCTGAGGAGAGTAATCTCGTCCCCAGGCACCATATTTATAATTAAACCCTAGCCAGTTGAGCTGAATCACAGAAGGAGCGCTGATGTTCACCACACCACCATGACTACAGCTTCCTATAAAAGAAAAGAAAAGACATTCTTAGAGAAAATGGGTGGTTAAACAGTTTAATATCCTAAGAACCAAAATCAGCCCTCAAAATTTTTTCCATCATTGTTCAATCACCATGCTTTCCATCTCAGTGTGAGCGCACTGCCAGAGCTAGAGACCTGTGCAAGCAGCATGCAAACCACCTCACGGTGCTGAACAAAATGGATGTACTAGGACTCCATAAAGCCACACTTTAAAGTTTGAGATCCCAGAAATAAAAGGGGAAAGTTGATATTGTGTACATTTTCTTCTTCCAGATAGCATTTTCAAGTATCTTAATTTTCTGTAGCAAAATTGAGAAGTACTATCATTCTAGGAACACATTCTTTCCTCATAAAGTCCTACTTACCAGAGTCAACCCTAGGAAAAACTATGATTAATGAAAGATAGTCCTAGAGTGAGTTTTCCTGCCTTTCCTAGGCCCCAAGTATATATTCTCAGTAGTTAGCAGTATAGCTCTAAGCACATCTTAGGAGGAGGAGGAGGAGGAGGAGGAGGAGGAGAGAGAGGAGAGAGGAGAGAGGAGAGAGGAGGAGGAAGTAGCTTTAAATACAGTATCTGATAGGTCCAGACAGATAGTCCTACAAGAATGGGATTTCAGCCTTGAGAAGCTACAAAGTCATTTAGCAGTAGACTTGCCTAGTCTGTGACCAGCACACACCCCATTACATAAGTCGTTTGTTGACCATCTTTCCTCAGAGCTTTGAGATGAGCCCTGGTCTTCATAACCCATGTGCTACTTCCCCATAGAATGGCAGGCAAGAGTTTCATCCTTCCCATTCTGACACAGCCATTGTCAACATGTGTATAATCACATGGTACCAGATGCACTGATCCATTGAATCTTTATTCCATGTAACCCTTGGATAAATTACCCCAGCTGGCCAACTGGCCCTTTGATTGTATACCCTCCAAAATGCCTGCCAACCAAAAGGGTTTATGAGTTATATAGAAAGAAAGAAAGAAAGAAAGAAAGAAAGAAAGAAAGAAAGAAAGAAAGAAAGAAAGAAAGAAAGAAAGAAAGAAAGAAAGAAAAGAAAAGAAAAGAAAAGAAAAGAAAAGAAAAGAAAAGAAAAGAAAAATTCTCCAGCATTTTATAACATCTATCCAAAGAACTGGACACATATTCTAGTATTATAACAAATATTGAACTTTAAAAAATAGTAGGATACTTTATTGAATAACAAAGAAAAATCTAACTTTAAATGCATTTCGAGGTCATTTTTCCTTGTTTGCTACTCAGATTATGGAGAAGGAAGGAAAAGAGGAAAAAAAGGAGGAAATAAGGAAGGAAGAAAGGAAGGGAGGGAGGAGGGGGAAGGAAGGAAGGAAGGAAGGAAGGAAGGAAGGAAGGAAGGAAGGAAGGAAGGAAGGAAGGAAGGAAGGAAGGGGAGGGAAAGAGCAGAACATGAACACTATATCTGGTTTTAAGTGCCCAAGAGGAACCAAAGAGCCATGGAGGGCACAGACATGAACTGGATCCAAAAGCAAAGCTCCCCTGACCTGCCTGAGACTAGCACTGGGAAGTAAGGGGAGCCAAGTGACTGCCTGGGTCCGAGAGGGGAAAACCCACTCCTCCTCCTTGCTAAATGCTCTGCTCTCTCCCCTCCTTCCTCAAGGACTGCTGGGAGGTGAAACCATTACTAGAAATCCTGCTTTTATTTTTCCAATCTGCTGGGACTTTTCAGTCCCGGAATTAAATACGTGCTCCTTAAATGCCCTCATAAATCCACAGTTGGAGGGAAAGCCAGCCAACCATACAACAGGTAGAGAAATAAAACCACACTGTACCCAACCTCAAATAATTTTGCATATCATTAAGCAGAACACAGTCACAGGTTTACTTTAATAATGCATGCACCATTTCATAAATAAAAAAAAAAGCAACGTGTGTTCAGCCAAGAGACTGCTCTCTGCTAAAGAAATAATAAATAAAATTATAAATTATTATTTCTTCCCCTAAAAGTGATCCCTCAGATGAATGCTTGTTTGCCTTTGTTTATGAAACAACGCATGAATTATTAAAATAAAGTTAGCAGTGTGTTCAGTTTAATGATAACAAAAACTGTTCCCGTTTCCATATGCTAAAGCTAGGTTTTCTGGTTAAAATACCTAGCAGAGCGCTTATTTATGCAACTACATTTCACTGCGAGGGAATGAAAGTCACTTCTCTTCTTTCAGGTTGGAAGACTTAAGGGTTGTTTGCTTCATTGAACCTGACTTTCCTGGAAAGAAAATATCCCAAACCAACAGTAACACAATATTTCAGAAAAGTTAATGATGCGTATAACTTATCCTCATATTATTAGGAGCTTAAAGACAGACCATTCTGTCTCTGATGTAAAATCTTTAGATATGAAGGAACCAAAATCCACTATTAATTCTGCCAAAATTACAGCAATGATTTCATCGTTAAAACAATAATTCTACTTCAAATATAGTGCTAATAGTGTTCCTACTGATAATAAAAAAGGCCTATCATTTCTAATGTTGACCAGAAATTTAAACCGTGCCAGTTACAAAGATTAAACTTAAATGATACTTCAATTTTTTTCCTCATCTCCCAATCATTCCTAAATACACATCTAATCCATTCCGTTACTTTACTTCTGTCTTTTACCCCCTGGGATATTTTTTTGTGCTTTGGATCTTGTCGAAAGGAAGTAGAAATAGGAACTGAAGGGGATAAAGTGTTATTGTCAGAACTGCAGTTGTGGCTTCAGCAGTGAAAGTCAGGGGACAAACTGTGGTGAACACAAACCAATAAGGAAACTATTCAAGGTGATGGCCATCTTGGTGCCAACTCTCAGCAGAGTGCCCCCTCCTTGACCCTTTTTATCTGGATCGTCCACTCAAGCCTATATCCTAAGCCTGTATCCTAGACTCATCTTTATTTCACAGCCTTTTCTACCCCTGCCTTCATGTGAAGATCCTAGATATAGTCCACTCCCTTTATTACCCATTTCTCATGCCAACTTCATCAGGACCCATTGGCAACAATCAATTGCCCAGACCATATCCAAGAACTATCAAGGGTCAGTGAATCATTTTGCATGTGCTGGGGGAAAAGAGCAAAGCACCAAACTTTTAGCATCCAGGGGATCCTTCCAACTGCTCTAGGAGCAAGAAAACAAAGCTAAGAGCTAATCGTGTGGATTCCTTGTTGAAACTACGTCTGTTCCTAAAACCACAATGACACCCCTTTGGTTAGAGCAGCTATGGACATGAACAAGCCTGGCCCAGAGAAGGTGTTAGCAGACAGGCTCCAGTCTAAATCCTGACTTCACTCTTCAGTAACTGTATATCATGGAGCAAGTTGCTTAAAGGTCTCAGACTCAGTTTCCTTAAGTCAAATAAGCAATGCCCACCCTACAGAACTGTTAGGAAGAACAGCAGTAAGGCTTGTAAATGTAACTCAATCAATGATAACCACCTTCATTATAACCATATCATGACATTAGATTCTGGTTTACATGGCTACTTCCTAGATAGTGGCTTCTAGGTGTTTCTTCACCCCTTATGGCAGTCCTAGCAAATGTAAAAGGACCTACTACACAAAGGAATAAAGGAATAAGAGACTAATCAAATCATTAAACCCAACCTCTCTTTTATAAAATACTAGACCTCCATGTTGCTGCACATCTGATGTGTTTACAGAACGTGGAGCAAGGAATTCTCTATGCAAAGGTATCCCCTTCGTTGTGCAATCCATTAGCTCCTACTCTGGTATGCTCATGGTCCTGAGCCTTGAAACTAGGCAAACATTTTAACGAATAGAGTAGATTTTCAAAGCCAAGCATGGTATGCCTACAGAGAATGCTTATTATGGGGCTGTCAGTACAGATGCTCACCTGATCAACTAAGCTGTCTATCTACTAAGAGAGAGAAAATATGATTAGCTCATAAAAATCAGGAGATTAAGCCAGGTGTACTAGCTCACACGTTTAAGCCCAATACTTGGAAGCCTTAGGATATAGGCCAACCTAGTCTCCAGAGTGAAGTCCTGTCTCCAAAAATTCCAAAACAGCCAAAGAATTAGACGAGCAAAATAGTTATAATTGTAAGGAAATTGATACTAAGTTGATTCTGAATCACTGGATGAACATCTGACAGACCCCAGCATCTCTAAGCTTAGGAATTTAGCCTGGCCCCCTTCTAGTGTCTTCTATGTCCCACCCAGTCACCCACCATTTACTTAAGTATTTTCTATATACCTACAAAGCCCAAGGTCCTCAGATAACAAAGTGACCCCTGAGAATTCCCACCATGTTTTTTTTTTCAATATGGTGCTGTCATTTAGAATCAGAGGGAAAAAAATAGACTGGAGTCAGTTGTTTGGGAGAGGGGTTCATAATAAGACAGGAAAAGATGTTTTAGCATCAACACACACATATACACACATACATATATATGTATGTGTATATATACACATATGTACACATACATATATATGTATGTATACATATATATACACACATATGTACGCATACACATATGCATACATATATACACACCACATACACACACTGCATACATATACATTTTATTACAACTGACATATCAAGCTGATCTCTAGGACAGCACACTACAGCTGCAAGGGAGCCCAGAGAGTGCAGAGCTATTTTAGAGCTGAGACTCTTTATTGCATACAGTCTTTTTTGTTATTGTTGTTGTTGTTGTTGTTCTATGCAACTCTGCAGAAAAAAAAAAAGCAGACAGGCCAGATTTTAAAGTCCCATAATAGTGAGGAACTTTAATTAAAGTCTCCACAGGCTCACAACTTTGTGGTGCCTGGGGACTTTCCAATTCTGCATTATCAACCAATCCAAACACGAAGAGAGCAAGTGAAAGAAATTGATTTAAAAACATGACAAAAAGTCAGCTTAATATAAACATCATAAATATATAATATGAACAAAGCTGGAGAAGGGCCAAGCGGCTTGGCAGGGGTCCAGGTGCAGCCAAGGTTATGCAAAAGTGAGTGGACATCTGGGTTCAGTTTACTTAAACAACACAGCTGGGCTGAAATAGTTCACAGAAGTTTAAGTGTAAAGGCCCAAGGGAAGGTTCTGGAAATGTTTCTAAGGAAACTAACTCAAAAGACCCATTTGCTTTCTTCCCTAAATACTAAGCAATGGATTTTCCTCCCTCAATGCCACCCCTGCGTGACTGACACCTGACTAGGGACGGAAGACCTGTTACAGCATGAACTCTTTCCCTGAGTGCAGGTGTGTGTTCAAGAAGAGCTGCATCCCTCAGACTAAAGCCCCTCCACTGAGATATCAGAAAACTGAGTTAGAGGGCGGGCGCCAATTACTCCTTCCTGCTTTAAAATGCCCTCAGTTCCAGAAACCAGTGCCAGGAAAATCTATTGCAAGAGAGATATTTGCCGAGGCCTGCCTGCTTGTCTTTATCAGAGGTCATGACACTGCTTTGACGCCTGCCTTAAAGAGTGTCATGGTCCGACAGAGCTAGCTCCAACTTCTGACATGTTTATAACACTGATTCCAGACCAATTGAGCTTTAGTTTGTCTCTGAAGACAGAACATGGTCCTCACCTAAACGCCCTCTGTAAGTCAGATTAGAACAGACCTCTAACCACTGCACAAGACCGAAAGGCTTATAGCTATAGTTCTAGATGATTGAAGCCTTAAGAAAATGAGTTATATTAGCAAGATCCAAAAATATACAGTCCAAAGGAAAAGGCTTATGACAATTGGAATTCATAAACACAGCAAAGGTGTCACGATTTGATAACAAGCAATAATTTCCATTCGGGCTGAAATGCTCAAGACCCTGAGAGAAGTTCCTTTGGTGGAGTCTCTCAAAGGGATGGGGCTGAAGGGTGTGAGTGATAGCTACTTCAGTGTACCAGGATTTAGTCCTTTCTCTGTTCACAGCCAGGTTTTCACTTCAATTATCATGATTACTAATAATATCCATTGCCGGTGTGAGGATGCTGATTACAGAGCCCCGAGCTTCCGAAGCACTGTCTCATTAATCCCCATAGCAACCCTATAAGGTGAGCACAATTATTCTCCTATTTCACAAGTAAGATAAAGGATCTTTTCTCTGCAGCCACATAGCTGGTAAAGTCAAGGATTCCAAAGCTATTCTCTCTGAGCCGCCACTTTACTATTTCCATTCTCTGATGAATTTAAGTACCTGCCTGCTCCACCCCCACCCTCCCTCCCACACACATATTGTTCCGGAGTTAACCTGGGGAATCTGGAGGAGAATGAGATGCCATCCTGTCCTGCTTGATGGATAGCAAGCCTTGCCCACAGCACGTGAGACCACAATCCCGTTAATGTTGATTCTCAGTGACTTCCAGGACTCAGAATGCAGCAGGTACCCAGCATGCACATCAGAGATATGTGAAATGCAGATGAGTGTGTGAAAGAGAGGGCATAAAAAGAGAAGAAGAGCAGAAAAACAAAGGCACACACCCAGCCTATGCCTAAGTGAGCCAATCAGCCCTTACCATCTATCAAAAAGGCAATGCCACATAAAGATTCTAGATGTTCTACCATCCCCAGTCCCAAAGCTCTTATCTCTTTAGCCACAGCCTTTCTGCTAGGCCAGTGCAAAAGGAACTTGTTTTGGGCTTTGTTTACAAAAACTCACTGTGTTCTTCCTCTGTGAAACCCAGAATATTGATAATAGAACTGGCTGAAAGCGAGAGAATTTAAAATGTAGAAGAATAAACTCAGAACTGCAAAAATGCCCTGCTACCTCCATGACTACAATACCCACCCCCCTCAAATCAAGGCTCATTATGGGGTATCAAATGATAAGACAGATGCCGAACAGGCTTACCAGGAGCAGGAGGAGGGGGCGTGGCAGGCACAAGGTCACTTTTCGAGGCCTCACAATCTTTCAGCTTGATCTTCAGAGCTGAGATCTGCCGGCGAATGCTAAGGACGTTGTTTTGGTCTAGAGTCTCCAGCTTCTCTACCAGGAGAGTCATATTCCTTATCTAAGGAAATAAAAATTCAGAGTGACTTTACATTATTGTGCAATTTCTTTCATAAACATTCTGGGGCTGAATTTGTCATTTAGTGAAACATTGCTGCAGAATACACCAGAGATTCTTCTGAATGGTTTCATTTGGAAGAATACATTTTATGGTTTAGACTGAACGCCTGTCACATCTCAGGCAATGTGTGTGACAAGAAGAAAATGGCAAAGATTTTAACAGCTTTAATAATAGAGCACAGACTCACTCCAGGCATTCACAAATGCCCATTAAAGTTCATTTCTAATAACCTTCCCCTATAAACTCGTGTTTACTCATGTTGTATTATAATTAAGTTTCTAATGAATGGTGAGAGCTAGGAAAAATGTAAATTCTAAAACATGTAACTAGAATTCTCAATTATAGGCCATGTCATAGCTGTGCTGGTAAATGCTGGTTGATGTAAATTACCCAACCATAACATTAATATGATAATCTTATCCATAGATCTTTAAGGACTTTGCTAAAACATATTCACAAGAAATATTTTTTGGCTTTATTCCTAAATGCTTTATTTTTCAGTGTGCTCATTGAGAATTTTACACAATATATTTTATCCTATTCTTTCCCTTCCCCCCACTCCTCCCAGATCCCGCCCCCCCCCCTCCACATTCGTTCAACTTCATGCCCTTTCTCCTAAAGAACAAAAACAAAGGGGGAAAGGCAATTCAAAAGATGGAGTCCAGTTTGTGTTGCCAATCTACTCCTGAGCACAGGGTTACTCAGGAGTACAGTTGATATACCCAGCATCATTCAATCAAAGAAAACTAAGTTAGTAGCTATCATTTACGAAAAGCTTCTGAGCTAGGGGTGGGGCTTTGTGTCCATTCTCCCTCCTCATGCTCAGATTTGCATCTTCCTTGAGCTCGTACATGCGACATGCACGCCTTCAGCCTCTCTGAGCTTGTTGTGTATCTGCTCTGTTTTACCTGGAGAAGGCTATTTTCTTAAAATAGTCCACCACCTCTGGCTCCTGTCATCTTTGTACCCCCTCTCCCTGCATAGGTCCCTGAGCACTGAGATTGGTGTGATAACCCACATCCCATTCAGAACTGAATACTCCAGAGTCTTTCAATGTCTGCACATTGTGCAACTGTCAGTCTCTGTGTTAATTACCATCTATTTCAAGAAGAAGCTTCTCTGCTGAGTGTTGGGTGATACACTGATCTATGGGGATAGCAATATGCCATCAAGAGCTGTTTTATTGCTATGTTGGACAAATCACCATCCCACATTTCAAGCTGTACCACAGAGCCGTAGTAATAAAAAAAAAAAGCAGTATGGCACTGGCATTAAAAACAGACACATGGATCAATGTAATAGAATTGAGGGTGAGATATAACTCCACACACCAACAGACACCTGACTTTCGACAAAAAGGCAGAAAATGCACACTGAAGAAAAGACAGCACCTTCCACAAATTGCACTAGTCAGACTGGATTGCTGCATCTGGAAGGCTAGAAATTGATTGATATCTATTACTTTGTACAAAATAATTCCAAACAGATCTACATAAGGCCTCATGTGCAGGAAATTTCAGTATGTGGAGAATAATTCTAAGAGAAATAGATGGTCATTCAAAAAGGGAAGATACACACAATCAGGTAAGCAATACTTCTAGTCTCATGAGGATAAATCCAGGACAGAGAAGATGCCTGAATTCACATGGCCAAAGACAAGATTTATGGTACCACTTTCTGGAACCAGAAAGGTCATTTAGTTCTGGGGCAGAATTCTTGGTGTCCAACATCTGCTTCTCAGTCAATATGTTCCCAATACACTTAACTTATTATGTAAGTATAGGCATTCATCAAAAACAGAACATGGATGGACCTTATGGTCCTGAAACAGTAACAGAGTCAGGGTTAAGGAAAGAGATATCCCATCCAGGTCATAGCACTTGCTAAATTACTGAATGAAATGCTTTTGCTTTATTTTGGTTTGGTTTGTTTGTTTGTTTGTTTTGAGACAGAGTTTCTTTGTATAACCCTGACTGTCCTGGAACTCTCTTTGTAAGCTAGGCTAACCTCGAAGGCACAGATATCTGCCTTCCTCTGCCCCACAAGGGCTGGGATTGAAGGCATGTGCCACAACTTTCAGCCCCAAGATGCATTCTTGATATACTGAAAGACCAGTCATTCCTTACCTCCACTTCCAGCATGTCAATAATGTCTGTGCTTCCAACGAAATTCTCCTTGAGCCGTGTGACCAGGCTATGCATCTCCCTCACTTCCAGCTTGATCAGCTCAAAGTCCAGCTCCGTGTAAGAGATGCTGTCCTTCTCCATGACCTCTACTCGGACAGTCAGGTTCAAGAGCTTCTTCTCATACACACTCATCAGCTGGACATACTCCTTCACCTAGAGGAGAAACACAAAGCTCATGTCAACTCACAGAGTGATACCAAGTAGACTTCCTCTCCTGTGAAAGATGTGAAGATTATTTGATCCTTGTCAATCACTGTGGAGGAATGCACTTTTTTATCCAAATGCAAACTAAAAATATCATGTTAGAGGCTTTTGGTCTCACTTACATATCCTGAAAATAATCTGTATGTATATCTTAATCTCCATTTTAAAGCCCGAGGCTGTTAGCTCACTAGACTGAACCAGTTGGGATCATCTCTCTTCCAAGCTCATTTGCCCAAAATCAGTTTCTCGGCCTTGGTGCTATTGACATTTCAAGGAAGTCTCTTTCTTGTGTGGTGCTATACAGCACATTGTAGGATGTTCAGCTGCTCCCAGTTATGACAATCAAAAAATGTCTCAAGATGTTATTAAAGGTACTCTGGGGACAATCACTACCTCTACCAGCCTTCAGTTTAGAGCCGTTGCTGTTTCTAAGTCTCAGTATTTTCGAGAAGAGAAGAAATGCACTGAGAAGAATCATTTCCTTGTGAATCATATGCCAAGGATGTTGAGTCCCTCTGCCTTTTACAAAGAAGCATGACAACCCAACTTTCCCTACAGTTCATGCACGCAGGCACAACTGCAGAATGCACATTTCATTAAGTGAGCTCACATTTATTCCAAGAACTGATTATTGCAATCAGACCTTTAAATTACACATTTGTTGCATACATTTGAATGTCTGATCATTAAGTTAAGGTTCCAAAAATTCCCTTGGTGGTTGAGTGTATAATTGGAATCTCCAAAAGGATATTTCAATAAATAGTCAGGGACACTGTTTTGTATGTGATCTCTAAAAGAAATGTCATGGCTTTTTCAAAGACCTGCTCATTAAAAAAGTTGCTGTTTTTCAGTTTCTTTTTTAAAATGTGAGCATAAGTAATACTTCTCCCCAAACTGCACTAATGTCAAGTGTCTGAATGAATTCAGACAGATGTTGACCTGTGGTCTCTCTAATGACAAAGGCAGCCCTAACTCCTGTCATTGTAACCCTTCCACTTAACCCCACAATGAAAATTAGAATAGACTCATGGGCCATGAACCTTCAGAGCCAGAGCCTCAGGAAAAGAGGTGTCTAATGAACATTGGAATTGCAGCCCTTGGCACAACTACTGTATCTCCTCAGGCAAGCGATGTCCACTGCCATCAGATGTCCCATTACTCAGAGGCTATTAGGAGTATTCTTGTGTATACAGGTATTTTTTTAAAGTGTGAGAGGTGCATATAACGAACAAACTCTCCTCCTGCCCCACCCCCAAAGTAAAAACAGACATAAGGCATTCAGGTTTCAACTTCTTTAAAAAAAAAATGGTCACAAAACCTTGCCTGTGGTGAAAACATAATAATGTACCAATCCATTGCAGAAATGGAGGTTTGAGAAATGAGTGTGCTTGGTGGCATTTGGCCTTGCCAGCTCTTGGAACAAATGAAGCCGCCTCAGCGTTCCTGGGACACTTCGGTGGCACATTACAGCTCCTGTTCTGAGCAAATGAACAATGCAGCAGTCATCTCTACTAAATAAAATGCAGTCCATCACCGGCTCCACCCCGCCCCCCACTCTCACAGGAAACCAAGGCATTGTGGCCTAGAGTTTGTGACCTCTGAGAATTTGTGCTGGGCCTTCCTTAAATTCAGAGGTAAAACAAAAGGTCTCTCTTAATGTGCCAGGAAATGTTGAAGGGTAATCCTTTCTGCTGACATTTGGAGGAAAGCTGGGTGGTGTTCAGGAAAAACTGGAATTATCCACAGCTATGTTGGGCTATTTTGAGATGGCTGATGTTATTTTTTACAACTAATGTGTTCTTGTCATAAATAAGGAGGTAATATGGCTGGCTATCTGGCTCAATAATTAGTCTGGTTCATAGTTCTATTGGCTCCTCAAAACCCATGGTGATAACTATAGCCAGATTACTTGAAATAAGTAAATGAACTTTGAAACATACTGTTATTTTCAACATATTCTTAAAAGCAAATGTAATTAGGTTAATTGACCTTGAAAATATCATCAAAATGTGTAGTATTTTGGTACAAGAACTGCCTGAGCTCAAATCTAACTTTAGTACCCAGTGGGAAAATCACTTAAATTCTCTAAGTTTTACTGTACTTTCAAAACCAAGGATAATGACATCAAGCTTGCAAGATTATTAGAGACCAGAGATTATGTACACTAAGGGCCTCACTAATGAGTGCTCTATGGATTCTAGAAATGAATAGAGAAATGGCAATTTCAGTGTTTTTTCAATCTGACCTTTTAATTTACTTTTATTCCAATGCACAAAGCATTGCTCAATCAATGTTGTTTGTTTATAGGTTGTTCAAATATCTCCCAGGCTGCCTCAGCCTTCTCATGCGTGAGCATCTATTAGCAAATGTGTCATATTAAATGACTTACCCCCAAAGACTTGGAGCCTTGAGAGAAAGAAAACAAAATAAACAAACAAACAAAACCTGAGGTGCCTTTTATGTCATCTTCCTCCTAGGTATGACCACACAGGACGTGTCATAAGTAACAGAAGGCTAAAAGGCTCTCGGCATTTTCTGCAGAGGCAGCTCCTGACTTCCCTGCGTACTGACAGATAATGAATTAATGGAAGGCAGTCTCAAGACTTTCACCTGCTCAAAATGGGCATTCCCCCAGGTCCCTAGATAAATGGTGATTTTTAAGACAGCCTGGAGACAGCTATAATAACTCACCCAGAAATCCAGAAGCCCTCAGCTAAAGAGATAACTCGGGATTTGAAGGCATAACTGACCTAGTACATATCTTGGATCTTCTCAGAAGAGTAATAACAACCTAGACAGGAGGAAAAGATCTGGCTTGATTCTGAAAGCTTAAATCCCTAACCTGAATATAGAAGCCAGAAGAGGAATGACCTCCAGGTCCCTTTTCCCAAGTGAATGTTGGCCCTTCCCTCATTAAAGTGGGAGGGAGGAGACCTGCCTATCTCCATTAAAGGCTTGCTTGAGAAAGAAGGAATGGTAGAAGCACTTGGACAACTGCAAATGACGGTTACTACTGTTATAACTGGTGCCATCTACCATAGCAAATCAGCCCTGCAAACCTCAGCTGATGGCAAACTCTTCTGTTAGGCTTCCATTTCATTTGGAGGGTCGGGATGGACAGACAAGCTACTGACACCTTCAGAACTGAAAAATGGCTCACCTATGCTGTCCCCTCTTCTCCTCCAATCATTAGCAAAGCAGGTGCCACCTGCACATGCCCACTCAAGGCTTTGGAATTAAATGCCCCACATTCCCAAACCTCGAAGGCCACATACTCTCCCTGGAGCAGCTTGAGGTTTCAAACTGCCCTTAACTCCTGCCAGCAAAGATGACATGCAAATCAGGGGCTTCCACTATTTCAAAGCAAATGACTCCAACTGCAAAAGATCTTTACCTAGGATTTTCCTCTACTTGTTATGTTTTTATGCATAACTTCTTATCTCCACTTGATTATGCTGGAATAAGGCTATGAATATTAATGGCTGGAATTTATAATTTAGTGCTGTGCCTTTTCTGCTGATTAATTCAAGGACATTTTATTTCTTGGGAAGCTAGGTTCCTGGAGTAGTCAAACACATTTTCCTGGACACTCATTTTAACTTAGAATATTTACCTACCAATTCAGGATGAAAGCAGGGTCTTAGGCTCACCATAATTTTTTGTCTTAAAGGATAACTACATCGGATGTTGAGGTGGTGGCTACACTTAAATTGCTCGGGAAAACTTATTTGGCTGCAGTAAAGCCAGAACTCCTTGTAAATTAATGGGGTTGTATTAAATAATGCATAATGTGATTATATTCTAGCCTGGACTTCACCTGGGCATAAAATAGGAGCCTTTCCAGTTGATTTGTAGCGTGGCAAAAAGCTGGAATGGGGTCGAAACTGGAATGGCAAGTCACATTGCTCCAGCCAGCTAAGAGAAAAAGCAAACCCTTTAGAATAAATTCCTCTGCCTACACAGAGGAGAAACCAGAAGATTCTAACCAGGATTTCCCCCAAGGCCAAGAGACCTATTAATCTCCACTCAAATTCATAAAGAAGCCTTCAATTTTGGTTTCATGGGAGACATGTGGAATGAAATGTTCCTGTTGTGACAATCAAAAATAACTCCCAAGAAAGAGGGGGAAGAAGAAAGAGGGATTTACAAAGATTTAAATGTACATATCATTCAAGGAGGAAAGAAAGTCAAAGAGGTAAGGAAGAAAAGCAGGAAGGTAAATGGAGAATGAGGAGAAGATTTGAAAGAGAAAGGAAAGGAGGAGGAAAACCCAGAGGAGGAAGATTAAGAGGGAAAGGAGGAGGGGGAGGAAGGGGAGGAGGAGGGGAAGAGGAGGGGAAGGAGGAAAGGGAGGAAGAGGGAGAGGGAGAGGAGGAGGGGATGAGGAGGGGGAAGAAGGGGAAGAGGAGGGGGAGGAGAAGGACAAGGAGGAAAGGGAGGAGGAGGGAGAGGAGGAGAGGAGGAGGGGAAGGAGGGGAAGACAGGGAGGAGGAGGATGAAGGAGAGGAGGAGGGGGAGGAGGGGGAGGAGGAGGGGAAGAGGGGAATGAGGGACAGGAGGAAGGGAGGAGGCAGAGGAGGGAGAGAGGGGGAAGAGGGGGAGGAGGGAAGGAGGGACAGGAGGAAGGAAGGAGGTGGAGAAGGGGGAGGAAGAGGGGAGGAGGGGGAGGAGGGACAGCAGGTGGGGAGGAGGAGGGAAAAGGACTGTCTAAAGGTAAGAGAATACCAACAAGAATGTAAAAATAAAAATAATCAAAAAGGGAAAGTAAGAAAGCTTAGGAAGAATGAACAAGAGGAAGAATTAAGACAAAGTGAATAAGAAACCACTGGGAACAAGAATGGAATAGGAATTGAAGAAAAATATGACTAGATCCAAAGAGGACAGAGAAGAGGAAAGAGAAAACAAATTAAAACTAGAAAAGTGGACAAAGGCCAAAGAGAAGAAACCGCCAAACAATCAGAGTTGAAGGCTCGACCAGAGGGTTTCCCATTTTTCTCCACTGTGTGAAGAACAGTAATTTTTTTTCATGCAGTAAATTTTTCTACTTGCTCCCACTCTTTCTGAGTTCTAGTAAGAACTCGGAGATTTACTATAAACCAATACATTGTTTGAAAGGAAACTGCTTACCTTAGAAAACTCTCTCTCAAATTTCTGAGAAAGGATGTGAGCTTTGAACTCTAAGTGCTCCACTCTGTCAGCGGGAAAGGTGGTGTCCGGCAGGGAAACAGAACACTGGCAGGTCCCATGGCTGTCCACAGACCCAGTGAAATTGGAAAGTGACTGTAAGCAATAAAAGGTCAACATCAGTAATGAGCTGGGAAACAAACCTTTTAGGCAACAGGAAGGATAGAAAGTTGCTTGTCAAAAGAGCGATTGGAGGCAAACTAGTAGAATCCAACATATTCATGAACAACATCCCAAGGATAAGCCAAACCTCATCTCTACCTGTTGGTTCAACCACTATGTCAGTGGCTTGTACCGTATGCTTGAGGAGTCTTAAAGAAACCACTGCTATCTCTGTGCAAAGAAAGGGAAATAAAGAGGGGACACAAGAGACATTTAAGGGACTACTAAATTTACACATCTGTTCTGTTGTTTGCAGGATGTGACATCTCTAGTCCATTTCCTCCTCTGTGAAATTGAGACCCCTGATTGATGGGTCATCCTCTGGAGTAAATAAGTAGTATGAGCTGAGTCTCTGCACACACACACACACACACACACACACACACTTTTGCTCCAGTCTCAGTGCAGTATCTCTCAATTATAATAAAGAAACCATGAAGGTTTGTGGGCCATGGTAAAGATATCCAGTGAGAATTCAACTCCTCTCTTCAGCTGGGAAATTATAAAATTCACATCTTTTTCTCCAAATGGAAACAAGTCATCTATTTTCTCAAAAACTGAACAGTGTATGAGTTTGTAGCTCACTCGAAAATTTCTCAAATAGAACTTCTCTAGCATACCACTTGCAAAAAACAAGTCATTTTAAAATATTTGAAGTTTCTTTAAGATATTCAGGCTCACACTTCGATGCCACTGCATATTTTAAAATGACAGGTCTGAAAGATTCTGTTTTTCTTTTGTCCCCTTTGAACTACCCCAAGGGGATCCTAGCACAATTAACATTTTTCATTACTAGTATTGCCTTGCAGAGTGAGCCTTGTCAGCCAACTGGCTGTGCCTTTTAATGATCTCATCGAGGGCCAGCCCAAAGCTTACCTATGGAGCGAGCATCAGCCTGAAGGGACTCTTTATGGAACTAAGGAGGAGAGAGCAGCTTTCAGCCTGGAGAGATTCTAGCCATGCCTCAAAGTTCACATCAGCTGATGGTAGCTGAGTGTATCTGCTCCACACACAAGCCAGCTACCTCTACTGATCTTCATGAGGAAACTTGTTCTAGGTATTAAATCGTCCTGTAGTTGAGTTAGCCCATCAGTGACTGCTGGGTCAAAAGGCTCTTGCAAAGGGTGGTGGTTGTGCTGGATTTTAAATGAGCTGAAGTTTCTCTAAAATGATAAAAAATGAAGGTGCATGTGTGTGTGTGTGTGTCTGTGTGTGTGTGTGTGTGTGTGTGTGTGTGTGTGTCTGTGTCTGTATGTGTGCCCAAGTATGTGAGTGTGTGTGTGTTATATCTCCATGTATGTATGTATGTATGCATGCATGTATATATGTATGTATGCATGCATGCATGTATGTATGCATGTATGTATATATGTATGTATGTATGTATGTATGTATGCATGTATGTATATATGCATGCATGTGGAAGCCAGAGGACAACCCTGTGCATTTAGTAGGCAACATTTCTTCTTTTTGCTTGAGATAGTTTCCCATTGGCCTGGGGCTTACTGGCCAGTGAGCCTCAGGAATCCTTCTCACTCTGCCTCCCGAGCACTGTGACAACAACCCCACCCTACCTTACCTGGCTTCTAAATTTGGGGTTCTGGGGACCAAGCTCAAGTCCTTGTGTTTGTAATGACTTTACCTTTTACTGTATTACCGTACCAGCCCTTGACATTGTCAAATCAGATCTCTCCATCAGAGGGATCAAGGAGTAAGGCCCAGGAGCTAGCATGTGCTGCACATGGTGCAAGGGGTTAGAGTGGGAAGGGGGGTCTTTGCAGAAAATGAATAAGGACTGGGGAATGCACACCAGGAGTCTGTCAGAGAGGTTGGATTCTCTTAGACTCAGATCTATCACTCCATCTAAAGCTAGAAAGACTCTAGCATAGGTATCCAAGTCTTTTACAAGCTTTTGAAGAGATGCCTTATTATAATAACTATCTAGCAAAGAAAAGATCTTGCATTGCATTGACAAGAGGAGGTTAATTAGCTTCACAGGACAGGGTGGACCACTCCTGGAGTTCTCAGAGAAGCTCTGTCAGCTCCGGAAACAGGACATCATCAAGCAGTCTCTAGACAATCAACTAGGAACTACTAGCTAGCAACTTTCAGTCCTGAAGTTCACCTGAAAGACACGCAAATAATTACGAGCCTTGCTGACAGCCATTCCACTGGCTTCTATTGAACATCTCTGTCCCACTGCTGTGGACTCCTGCTTATCATCAGCCCAGCGTGCTCGGCTGACATCAAAACGGTCCATAAGTTTGATCAGTGTCTCCCATTAGAGATATTTCTGCTCCTGGAATTCAAAGACAATGAAGCTAATGGTGATGAGTCTCTCTGCAGTGAATGCTTAAACTACATGAGTGAAATGTGGGAAAGGGACACAATGACAAGTGCTTGTCCTCTTGGCCTTTGAAAGGATGCATGATCCCTTTGTGGAGGGCAAGTCGAACCCTGTGTGCCCCACCAGAGTGACTGTACTACTAAGTTCGCACTGTAAATATATTCAGTTAACAGTTACCAAGGTCTATAATACCCCATGCTCTGGAATTAAAAGCTAATTAAGACCAATTCTAGTTCAATCAGGCTCACTTTCATTCTGGATGCCCTAGGGACTTTTCCAACAGCTTCATACCCTGATGACAAAGGCACACAGACCATTGTGGTTCCAACTCTGCCAGTGACTGTGAGGAGTCTTCCCGACATCTGTGAGAGGAAGCGGCCACTTCTTTGGAGGCGTGGGCAGCGTTGGGAGCCCTCCAGCAGACGGTGTGACTCACATTTGTGATTTAAGGTCGCAGTTGGCTCTAATTAGCAGCCAAGTCTAAGTGCCCACAAAGATTCACGACATAAAATAATGGTACTCTGCGATTCAGAAGTACAGAAAATGATACGTTTGGAACTTGCTCAATGACAGTTATAAAAGGGTTTTCCACTACTTTCCAACAAGCTCATCAAGCTGACAGGCAGCCCTAGAAAATTAGGTTTATAGTGGAATTGACACCTGGTCCACTCTAAAAGGGAGGTTGGAGTCTGACTCACTCACCTCAGGCAGATAAGCAAACAAGGAAGGAAATTGAAGCCCCTAAGTACAATTTAAGTACTAGTTCTTACCTACTTTTAAATATTTGCCTTCTTGCTAGACAGTGGGCACTTTGAATTCCTCTGATCTGGCATTTTATTTTTCTATTATTTCAGCTGCTGAGGTTACATTGAAATGCTGGATTTTGATTGGTAGTGAACCTTTATGACAAATTATTATCGTTAACCGCATCTTAGAAAAAAAATAAAAGAGCCCATTCTGATTGTCCCCAGAAATTGTTTAGTACTCTAAGATAAGAGTTTTGTTTACTGAGACGCCAGGATGATTGTGGTTCTCTAAATTTGATCCCCTTTGAAAGGCAATTTTCATCTGTGCCCTGGAAACACAGAAAGCCGCATGCAGTGCGATGGTTTTCACAACAGCTTCCTTTGAAATGAGTTAAAACCGGAATGAAACAACTAGAGTGTATGAAGAGACTGATCTGGGAGGTATAACTTCCCAGATGATTCTAAGACCCCTAACCATAGCAAGCCTCAGATTTACTCTAAAATGGGAGCATTACTCTTCCCTAACTCTTGGGAGTTAAGTAAGATGTATTATGTATTAATCTAGTCTTGGTATTCATTGGGCACGCACTGGGTATTGCTGATGGCCTTGCCCTCTGGGTCCCATCCAAACCATCTGTTGATCACATTTTCATTGTCCCAGATTTTAATGAAACTAATGTAAATACTCACAGAAAAGTCCCTCTGTCCTCTTTTCCTCTTTACCCTTCCACTCAGACAAGCTCATGAAAGTGGCTGGCTAGAGGATCTCTGAATGAAATGCCTAGTAGTTCTGAAGGAGGCACTTTGAGGAGTTAGGAGTCCTCAAGCACAAGTCACCCTCAGCAAGGCCAACCTGGAAAGTTTTGCAGAGTAGGACTCCTGCAGAAAGCCTGACCAATACAGATGCAGATGCACGCAGCCAACCATTGGGGACCCCAATGGAGGAGTTAGGGGAAGGACTAAAAGAGCTGAAGGGGTTTACAACCTCATAGGAAGAACAACAGTATCAACCAACCAGACACCCTAGAGCTCCCAGGGACTAAACCACCAACCAAAGAGTAAACATGGAGCAACCCATGACTCCAGCAGCATACGTAGCAGAGGATGGCCTTGTCAGCCATCAGTGGGAGGGGATGCCCTTGGACCTGTGAAGGCTCGATGCCCCAGCACAGCGGAATGCCAGGGCCGGGAGGCAGGAGTGGGTGGGCAGGGATGTACCCTCATAGAAGCAGGGGGAGAGAGATGTAATAGGGGCCGTGTGGAAGGGAAACTTGGAAGGAGATAACATTTGATATGTAAATAAATAAAATAACCAGTTAAAAACAATTGTGTGTGTGTGTGTGTGTGTGTGTGTGTGTGTGTGTGTGTGTACACATAAATATATAAAAGAAAGGCCCAGAGGTAAAGTGGGCACCTGTTTCCTGTTCTCACATCCTGGAGCTCCTTCATGCCTCTCTTTAATTTTTTTTTAAAGGAAAGCCAAAGAGTTCTCACCCCCAAAAAATTAGGCAAACCAAGCAAGCATTCTACATCAGGAGTCTCAATAGGCGGATCCTTGTGAAACATGGACCCTTTGTTCTTTCATTTTACTGCTACAGGTGTTTGGCGCTGGAAATAGTCCCATCGATTTCATATTTTAAAAAAATGAAAAAAGTTAGCATTTTCTTGGGAAATGTCCACATACAATAGCATTTTCCTAAGATTAGTAATTCCTCTTCTTATTAGTGATGGATGGATGGATGGATGGATGGATGGATGGATGGATGAATGGATGTATATGTTTGAGTGTGTATATGCATGCGTGTGTGTGTGTGTGTGTGTGTGTGTGTGTGTGTGTGTGTGTGTGGAGAGAGAGAGAGAGATAGTATATGTCTTTCTCTACTATTTGTCACTTAATTTTTCTCGAGATAAAGTCTATCACTGAGCCAGGCAGTGGTGGTATACACCTTTAATCCCAGAACTTGGGAGGAAGAGGCACACAAGATTTCTGAGTTCAAGGTTAGCCTGGTCTAGAGAGTGAGTTCCAGGAAAGACAGGGCTACACAGAGAAACATTGTGTTGAAAAACAAACAAGCAAACAAACAAACAAACAAAAAGATTTATCACTGAATATAGGTGGGTGCTAGAAACAGAGACACTGGTCCTCGTGCTAGTGTGGAAGGTGCTTTACTGACCATCCCATGTTCTCAGGCCCATTACCCATCTTCCTTATAAACTAGGTACAGAGGAACTGGCAAGGCTCCAGATGCTACCTGGAGAGTCTCACTCCCTCAGAGTGTGTTGTTTATGCCCCAAAGCAGATTTGCCTCTGAGCAGCAAATCAGTTGGATAAACTTTGCTAGAAAGGCAATTCTTAGTATCCCTTTCCTGAATCTCTCATCCCAGACAACGTATTAGCATCAGTTGGACATGTTTTAAATGTCTGAGTTGTAAACACAAGTGTAAGGTAAAACCAAAGATTCTGGACTTTAGGATTCTCCTCACCACTGATCCTATAGGTCAGGCTAGGTGGAGAACCTCTTTAGAACATGCCTTTCCCCAAATACATTAACTAGAAAACTGGGCTGTTGTCTCTCCTGCTAACAATTTAATTACTTCACCCAGGTTTTAATTCATTTCCCGGGCATCTCCAGTGAACAGAAAGAGTCATAAATCCTTTAAAGTGTTCAGGTCTAGTCAACCATGAAATTGTATTCAGGTCCCCAAAAAAGTGAGCAGAAGGAAATTGAACAGAGCTCACCCAGACTCAGCAACTCCCTCACCTGAGACACAGTACCACCTTCTGTCCAAGATGTGCCTCCCGGAGGCAACCAGGCAGCTGTAGACTGGGTTGATGTTGGAGTTGTGGCCGGTGCCAGGGTATGTGCAGAGGTCAGACTTGTCTCAGAGGCAGAACCAAGGCAGAACAGAAGGGCCAGGAGGAAGAGACGGCTATAACTCATCTTGCTTTCTTAGCTAAGATGCTGGCTTCTTCCCAGAGCCCCAGGGCTTCTTATAGCTCCAAGTGGGGATTTCCCCATGGCCAGTGCGTGAAGAAAGAGGAAGTAGCCATGGGAACATGTGACCCACCCTAAAAGGGTCGGGACATCTGCAAACTGAGTCCTGTTCACACCTTGCACCAAGCCCCACTCTGAGGCCTACCCTTAGATACAGATTTCCACCTCCACCCCTCCACCCCACCCCCCAACAAATATTAACTCACATAAATTTCTTCAAGCCAATATCTTGTTTCTAACTTGATACTTCCTTGAAGGAGACAGAATCAAAATAGCTTTTGTGGATGAGAAAAAGTTTGGAGGCTCCTAGAAAAAAAAAAGCAACTTTTGTCCTTCTGTCTAGAAATGACTTTTCAGTGTTTGCTCCCATTTTGTGAAATTCTGTTTTCCACAGAGAGAGTGGTATGGGCTCACTTTAGAGACTACGACTCTCTTCTAAGATGTCTGAAGACTTCCTCTTCAGAACCTGTTGCCCAGGTCAGCTCTGGCCTGCCCCTTGCCTTATGTCCTTCTGTACCTAAGTTCTTTCAACAACCTCACCAAGACTTTGTTCTCTAGAAGTCCACACAGGGCTCTGCACTTTGTGCTTCTAAAGGAAAAGAAGTAGCCCAACAGCAAGGGACGCAGGTGACCTGGTGAGCATTCCTCTAGGTCAGGGTACTGCTCCCAGCCCAACCAAAGAAGCCCAACAGAAAGGTTTCTCTGACCTTGTTGTCACCCACTCTGTGTGGGCTAACCAGATATTTAGGACTCACAGATCACTCTTCACACTAGTGAAAGTTGCTAGAATGCTTTTGCGTTACCCAGCTGACCTAGCCCTAAACTTCAGGCTTCCTTTGCCTCTCGCCAACACTGTGCATACCTTGGTGACCTCAGCTTTTTTTCTTTGCAGAGGCAGAAATGTATTGATCTTAATGTTAAAAACTAGCTCTATCACTCAGGAGTCGGTGGCCTTGGGCATATTATTTGGCCTCTCTGTAGTTCTAACAATCGCTAAATTATTAGGACTCAGTGAAACGGTATCTTGAAAGTTGTTTGGATGCTTTAAAGTACTATACAAATGTCAAGGTCCTTCTAGTTTTGTGTTTTATTTCCAAACCTTTGCATCATTATGTAAAGTTATGGAGTTTGAATCTAGAAAAGTGGGAGTTTGGGGTGGGGGAACCAGGAAAGGGGACAATATTTGAAATGGAAATAAAGAAAATAGCCAATAAAACATTTTAGAAAAAGAAACTAGAAAAGCAGGCTTAGACTATCCTCTTATCTCAGCCCACCCCAGGAGCATTTGGAAGAGCCTGATTTGTGAAGTTCTTTCACAGATTGACCTCATAAACTCTAGGAACTCTCCAAATCAACATGGTGCTAGTATGAGGAGCCCAGTACATGATTCACATCCTTAGGGGAAGACGTGAGCAGAAAGAATGCAAGCAGGAGATTTGAAAGAAGAGAGAAGAGATTTGGGTTAAAGCGCCCTTGGACTGTTTCCCCTGACTTAGGGGGGCTGAATGAACCTACCACTTAGACAAGTATCCACAATTTCAGCAATCACATATCTCATCAGGCCTAAGGTGCTGCCTCCACCACTTCCCACATTGAAGCACATTTGTTAAGTCATCTGAGTGTATCTACTCAGGCCAATGTTATACCTGTTCCATGAAACATGGGATTGGAAGCAGCTAAAGGAGACCTAGGAAAGACAGGGACCTGATACCAGAAACAGCACCATCTACCTAACATCAATCCAAAGGAAATCTGTCATGAAGGTCAAGGTCAGAGACAGTGGACCCAAGGCTAGCTGTTCAAAGAGTAAGAAATGTATTTTTAAGCTCCTGTGTCTCTCATTGTTCCTAAACACAGTTTCATGTTAAAACTTCAATAAGCAGCAAATTAGTTTTAGCATCAGTAGGCCCTATGCATATATGGATAGGTTTGTAATAAAATAAATGCTGTCAGTTTAATATTCAAATTGAAGTAGATGTCCTTTTTTTTTCTGGGAACTCTCTGTTGAAGCAGGATGTGGACTGTGAAATGCATTATTCCCTGTTGGAAGTCATTCAGCCTTGGACCCTTCCACAAAATGTTCTAGTCTCTTCAATGCTTAACCCAAGACAGAGAAAGCATAGGACATTTGTGAGAAAGAAAACAGGTATACTGACTCCATTATACTAAGACTGAATATTATGAATATGGATGTACAGAAGAGATCATGCCTCTGCCTCACATCTCTGGTTCCTTCTTCCTCCAGATTCCCACCAAAACAAAGGGTAAAATCCACTCTCATTTGCTGGTAACCCCTGCCTGTTAACTATAATTAGCTTTCCTTATCCCTGTTTTTCAAAAAGGATGTTGGGCTCTTTGTCAGAAAAAAAAAATCTCATTAATGATGATAGCCTATTGTCATGGCTACCTTTGAAGGCTTCTGTGGTGAGTCCTCTAGAAGACCCCTTATCAGAGGGGTTGCAACCCACAAAACCCAGGCAGCAGTTCTGCCCAGCACAGGAGTGACTTAGCCAAGAGAAGCATCCCATTGTGCTTAGAAGTTGCTTTGTTTGTTCCTAGATGCCTCCATGTTTTCCAACTCATTTGGTAGCCTCAAACACACAAAAGCACCAGTGATGCCTCCACAATGAGATTTTTAATAATAATAGTTTGATGAGCTCCTCTGCAAATACCTTTGTTGTGGGAAACAAGCTTCTTGTTAATTGACAGTCTCAAAAATATGAGAGAACTATCAGGGCGGCAAAGCAAGCATAATTTTATTTATAAAAATGTAGCTCAAACTAGATTCCCTTTATCATAAGGGGTCACTGAAATTCACTTTGCTAACACAGCATTCCTCATGGACAGATTGAAAGTTATTATATATGTGCTTCTTGAGATACTCCCTAAAGCTGTATTTCCTGAGCAGGTGCAATATATGAGGAAGAGATTCAAATAGATATCACCCTAACTTAATCCTATCATTAAAAAATAAAATGCCAAACTCATTTTCACATGCTATCTCCAACAGAAGCACCTGTAGAGTATGCAGTGCATACAAAGACAACAGAGATAAGGTATAGTCTACAAATTGACAATAGAAGCTGTGTTTAGGTCACCATTTCCATGTGGGTTGTTTTCATTCCTGGAAACAATCCAATCTTGTTGGTAATATCAACACCCAAGTGCAAAAGACAGCATTCACTCATTCTCAAAAGCGGCCTTTTGCTAATAAGTGCACTAGAGCCCAGTCCATGGAGATGCATATCCTATTGTGAGTGCTAAAGAAGAAAAAAAAGTGGTTTAATCCCAGCATTGAGTAGGTAGAGACAGATGAAGTCTGGAGCTCACGGGCCATCCTTCCTAGCCTAATTGGAGAGTTTCAGGCCAGTGAGAGACCCTGACTCAAAACAAGATGTGCACGGTGCCTGAGGAAGGAAACCATAGATTGACCTCTAGTTTGCACATACACAGAGAGAGAGAGAAAGAGAGAGAGAGAGAGAGAGAGAGAGAGAGAGAGAGAGAGAGAGAGAGAGAGGAAAGAGAGAAAGAGAAGACAGGAGAAAGAGAGAAAGTAAAAAGGAAAGAAAGGGAAAAACAGAAAGAAAGGGAAAACACATTTGCTAAAGAAAATGTCTAGTAATTTTCCACACCAGACATTCTATGGAACTAAACAAACTGAACCCAATACCAACTGTGAATTCTGAAATGACTACATGGAGATCTGAGTAGGTGCTTTAACCAAGAATGATCCACATGTCAAATATCTAAAGAAAGAAGATCCTAGTGTAAATCTCCAGCCAATCTCTATCACTTGATGATGAGTAAGTGCACACTAAAAACAATGATGAATGAATGAATGAATGAATGAATGAATGAATGAATTTATTGAATAAGGGTTATGAAGGAGAGAACACTCATGGTTTAAATCAGTGTTGAAGAAAGGGGAGTGAATTTGAAGCCAGAAATATTACATGAGTAAAGGTTGGGCTACCCGAATTCTCTCCAGGGTCAGGATTTGCCCATGCCCTGGAAGCCTTGTGCAGTCAGGTCTCAGAACTCATGTGTGGGCAAACTTATTCTTAGGTCACTGTTCCTCAGTCTGATCCAGACCTCCTCAAGCTAACATTTCTAAGACCTTCCTATACCAGAAACTTCCTAGACTCAGCTATCTTATCATGATGTAGAACATGCAAACACCAGATTACAGGTTTCAATGAAATCCTTACTTTTTTTTTGATTGTATAAAAATCACAAAATTTAACAAAACACCAAACTGCATTAGTTTTTAAAAGCAATAATGTAAATCAATGCAAACTTCTTCTTAAATGGCAGAGAAAAACAGGGAAAATTGAAGAAAGAAATGGTATTGTGTAATGAAAAAATGGAATTTTATATTCTCCACCATGGTTTTTTTTATATATATAAATGAAGTACAGTGGTGTTCAGGAGAATTTCTGCCAGGAAAAAAGCCAGTATCATCTTGAAGGATTCACTAAGGAGACATTACATTTCTGTAACCCAAGATGGACTCTGCCCAGAGATCTAGAGCCAAGGCTCTGAAATCCCTCTTGCCATCTTCAGTCTGCATTGAGATACTCTTTCACTTCAGCTCTTCTACATCCCAGAGCTTCACATGCTTTCTGGAGAGTGTGAACTGGGTTTTCTTCAAAGACCAGGTAAGTTGGCTTCTCCAACCAGAAGCAAACTCTTTTCTAGTCTTGCTCGTTTTCCCCATTGCTAAAGCTCTACTTGCTTCACATCCAAACCACCTGCATAATGCCATCTTCATTCTTAGCAAGACCTGTTTTCTTCATAGCTGATTGCACATGCCCAGCCATTACACTCTCCTCACTGTGAGAAAGATACAAATCCTTGCTGGATCCATGAGATGTTGCAACCAAGAGATTTAGTCACTTTAGACTCTTCAGATTTGTTCAAATAGCCAGTGCTGTAACAAAATACTTGAGATAGTCGTATTGAAAAGAGGAAAGGCTCCTTTGGCTCATGGCTTCAAGAGTGTCAGTCTACAGCACTGTTGCTTTGGGACTTGTTGAAAGACATTGTGACAGGGAGTCTACAATAGAGAGACTTGCTCGCCTTCATTGCCACTAGCCAACATTAGAGGAAACTATTGTCCCACACTACCCTTTGAGGCTACACCCCCAACAAGGTAAAGTTCCCAATGAGCTTCCTGTTTCAAGGTGTCAAGCACCTTCTAGTAAGTCCAGGCTGATGAAATGAACATTGAACATGTGGGTTTTAAGAGAACATTCCAGACCCAAACTATTAAATATGCCCTTTGCTTTTCTGTCTCCATTTCCTTGACAAGGTCTTCTAAAGATCTGTGAGATATGTGTGTGTGTGTGTGTGTGTGTGTGTGTGTGTGTGTGTGTGTGTGTGTATCCTAAAATTCTTATTTTAAAATTCAAATCCCAATTATAATGATATTAGAAGGCAGGTATTGGAGAGGTAATAATTCAGTCATAAGGGCAGAGCCTTCATGGTGGGAGAATAATACCATTGTTTACAAACAAAATAAAAGATCCAGAGAAGTCTTTGGCTCTTTTTCTACCTCTTTCTTTGATGCAAGAATGCATCAAAACCTTGAAGACAGAGGAGGTCTCCACCTAAATCTGACCTGATATTGACCAAGTATGAGAACCTTCTAGATATGGGGTCTTGGGTGACTTGGAGACCTCCTGCCCATGAAGTTGATCAGAGTGCACTGAGGCGAATATAATTGATTCTGGGAGTGTTAAGGAAGTTCCTGCTGGAGGAAAACACTCCAAATGCAACTTGAAACATTTTCTAATCCCAACCTCTAAAATTATGAGTAAATTTCCATAGTTAATAAGCCACCAACTCTGTGGCACTTTGATTTATCAGGTAAAACCCAGACAGTCTACAAATACTAAATCTAACCAAGATGTCAAAATTCTTCACTGAATTTATTTAAGGACAAGTAAATGGGATGAAAGGGTGAAATATTCAAAATTTCAAATTAACATCTCAGGCCTGGGCTTCAGAAAATGGTAACCACTAGTCATCTACTGTGTTTGAACACCTGAAATATGCTAATCTAAAGTGATATATATATTGAGGGATGGAGAGGTGATTCAGCAGTACTGGTTGTACTTCCAGAGGTAATGAGTTCAATTCCCAGCAACCACATGGTGGCTCACAACCATACATAATGGGATTCAATACCCTCTTTCGGCATGCAGACTCTATATGCAAACAGACCACTCATCTACAGAAAATATAGAAACATCTTTTAAAAATGTACTGAATTTCAAATATTCAGCATGAAAACAGACTAAATATTAATAATTATACATTGACCATCTATCGAAATGCTAAGTTTTGATACATTGTGTGAAATAAAATGTTCTATTAAAATTAATTTTCTCTATCTTCACTTTTTATTCAGTTGTTAAAAAAAACCTTTTAGCACATTTGTGGCTCCCACTGAATTTCCAAGGAAGTACTACACCAGAGCAAACTTCCTGATGCACTGTAATGGAAAGAATACTGAAGATTTCCCGAAAGCCAGTGACACCAGTGTCTCCCTCAGAGAAAGGTTAGCTAACCAGCTGGCTTGCTGTCACTAGGCTTCAAGCTAAAATTCCTTCACAAGTGTTTACTTCTATGGAAGTTTTCTCTAAAGAGCATCAAGATGAAATGAGACTGTCCCCTTTGTCTCAAAAAGCGTATCATAAAAGCATGCCGATGATATTTGAGACCAAGTAAATGTATCATGTTAAGGCTTATTTCTCCAAAAGCAATCACATGCAATTTATTTGATGTCCACACATTAAAGATAAAGAGATTTCACACAAATATCTCTGCTTGGGGCTCCTTTGTCGGGGAAAGAAGATCCCGTGACCACAGACATGATATCCCTATGATCCTGGTGAGCTGAAGTTATGTGGCATCAGTCCCTCTAGCTGGCACACACCCAGATGGCCACAGTTTCTGCTATCCACACTTGATGAGCCAAGTGCAGTGATAGGACTATCGTTGGGTATTCAATCATTGTTTTAAGATTTCAAATTGGAACTAGGCATTTTTCTTTAAAAAAAAAAAAAAAAAAACCACAATAATTTGTATATCACGTTTTCCCTTTTCTCCTCAAGAGAAAAGCAGGATGTGAGAAATGTACTTCAGGTATAACAGAGTCTGTAACAAACCCTCAGATTTGTAAGTTCTGGGAAACAACCGCACCACCAGGAAACCAAATTTAAATCTGTTATTTAAATGAAACAAAAGTTAATGAATCATTAAATGAAGCAGTATCCAAACATGTGCAGGAAAGTTTTACAAATAAATTTTACAAAACTATCAAATAACTCAGCCTTGTCTGTGATTATGTTGGGAGGCCACTGGTTCACTGAGCACTCTTTAGCTTACCCAGCCAACCTTTACTGGAATGACTTGGCTCGTGTAGAGTCCAGAGCAAAACAGAAAAGTGTATAGCCCCTATTCAAAATGATTAAGAAATTTCAGTCAGTGACAGCAATGCCTCAACCAAGGGTGAGAGGCCTCTAGACATGGAGCCTGTGTGACTTGGAGACCTCCTTCCCATCAAAGTGATCTGAACCTACCGAGGTCAATCTAAGTCATTCTGGGAGGATTAAGAAGGTTTCTACAGGAGGGGGAAAATCCCCAAATTTGACTTTAAACTTGTCAATCATGCATTCTAGTCAGTATCATTAAAACCCAGTCTGAGTCGCAGCAAGTTGAATGAGTACGAACTGCTGGCACCTGTGCCCGTCAGACAACTGAGAACTCGCTCTTAGGACCTCAGGGATCCAAAAACACTGTGATGTCAGCGCCAGAGGCTCCTCTAATTTAATCACACTATGAAAAATTTTGCCTTTCTGATGTTATATAATGATATTACATGCTTTCATATTTTCTTGGTGTATGCAAATCTTGCTACTGTACTTAGAATAGCTATGGCTTTGATGTCATCATGAAAATTTTATGAGATTATTTTAAAATAAGTACAGCTGTACAACACTAACCTGAATTTTTTAAAGCTTATTGCTGTGTTCCAAGCCTCTGGTGATTAGACCAACCATTACCAAATACAAATAGTCTACACCCCATCTTGACCCCATACCTCCCCTCCTCTCCCTGGGAGAAGGGCTTCTATTTTACCGTGCCTATGCTTGATTATGGCTGTGTGTGTGTGTGTGTGTGTGTGTGTGTGTGTGTGTGTGTGTGTGTTGGATTTTATTGAGTACCCAGGTCCTTCATTCATAGAGTGGAGAAAAATATGCAAATTTGATTTTAAAAATAAAAACTAACTGTTCATTTACTTGCAACCATTTGATGTGTGTTCTGTATACCAGGCATTTTTCTAGGTGCTAGGGGATAAAGCAACAGAACTACAGAGTTCTGCTTTCATGGGGCTGATAGGCATAAGAGAGTAAAAGAAATGCCATGCAAACTGAATAAAATAGGGGATGGAGGGAGGGAATGTAGCAGACAGGGCTGCGTGTCAACATGGGCTGGTCAGGAAACATGTCTGCAAGAAGGAGACACTGGAGTGCTGGTAGGAAGGGAGAAAGGGGGAAAAAACACCAGACTGTCTGAAGAGAAAGAAAGAATATTCCCAAAATAATAATAAGAAAAAAAGACAATGTATATCCCTGGACTGAACTACACAGCAAGGTGGCCAGTATGGCAGTCATCAATGAGGTGAGGAGAGTGGTCTGAAGTCAGCAGCCACCTTTAATGTCCTTATGCAGATTCTGGCCCCTGCTCTGGGTATGTGGAAACTGTAGAGTAGAGAAGCAAGCAGGATTAACATTTGACTGGATCTGCTCTGTTGGGAGCAGACACTACTAAGCTGAAACCAAAGAAGAAAGCTGGGGAGGGGGGCTACTGAACTAATAATCATGACTGGGTTTCAGACATGGTGGGCAGGTGACCTGCTGTGGAGACAACCCTGAGACTTGAACACATTCTAGATGGCACTTGACAAGAATTATAGCCATTATAAGAAAGGAAGGAAAGAAAGAAAGAAAGAAAGAAAGAAAGAAAGAAAGAAAGAAAGAAAGAAAGAAAGAAAGAGAGAGAGAGAAAGAGAGAGGAGGGAGGGAGGGACGGAGGGAGGGAGGGAAGGTGGGAGGGAGGGAGGGTGGAAGGAAGGAAGGAAGGAAGGAAGGAAGGAAGGAAGGAAGGAAGGAGGAGGAGAGGAGGAGAGGATTCAGGGAAATGCTGAGGTACTTGCATTCAGCAAACAGAAGAAGGAAGTGTGCAATTGACATGGAGACCACAAAAGGAGCCTGCTCAGACGGGAAGTCCAGAGGCTCTGCTTTGGGAATGTAAAGTTGGAGATGGCTTTTAGATATCCAAGCATAGATGACATGTATGTTGAATATGATTCTGGAAATAGGAGAGACCTGTGCATATGATAAAGACTGAAGAATTTTTTACTATATCTGTGATACATAAAACCATGAGATGCAAGGAAAGTAGTAGTGGGTATCAATCAATAGGAGAGAAAAGCCACCTGAGACCTGCAATTTGGAAAGGCCTAAGAGTAAAAATGCAGGCAGTGCAGCACTCTCTGCCTAGGACATGGAAAGAAGTTGCTGGGGAGGTCAAAGGAAAACCAGGCAGGTGTGATGTCCTTGGAGCCAAATGAGGAAATAGCAAGGAGGAAAGAACGAGCAGTCGGCTGTGTCAAATGACTCAGCTGGATCAAGTGACATGTGAAGACTAAGAATTGACCCCTAAAGGGATTATATGTCGGTCATAGTGACCCTTAGTTGCCCAGCGCCAACAGAATCGGATGAATCTAAAAATGAATATACTGAGGGCATTTAGAGAGAGGGAGAGATCTTGTGGATCTCCAGCCAGGCAACTCTGAGAAGACATTTAAAAAAAAAAAAAAAGCACCAGATACAAAAACCAAGTGAGACACTGTTTTTAACAAAAAAATTAAATTTATGTACACTACATAAATATTGGGTGTGATTTTAAGAACTAAAACCCATCGTGTACAAAAAACATGGCTTTAAAATGTCAGCTAGGCTAAAGAATTATTGTATTCAATTAGAGCTTTATTACCTTTCCAAATACAATGTCCTTACTACACGCATGCCTACTTGAAGCTCTAAATTCTCAAGGAAACCAGAATTCAGAATTCTGGTGACGATTAGGCAGGCTCTGTTAGGTTCTCCCATCCCACTTAGTTATACAATCAGCCCACAAAGGGCAGAAGGAGGAAAAGGTGAGATTTCTATACACAAAGGAAAGCTACAATTAATCTCCCTGCAAGGAAAAAAAAAGGGGGGGGCAGTGGACGGTTCTTTGTTCTTGCAGTTTGTAAAAGATTCTTGAGGAAATTCTGAAGCTAATCAGTACATCTTGTTTGATTTCATATTCAAACACACGGAGGGATTTCCAGCGCAAAAATGTCCTTCTGTACTGCTCGGAAGAGCAAACACCCCTGCGGCATCAGAGGATGTTGTAATTGTTAGAAATAGAGTTTGCTCAGTTCTGTCCAGATGCTGTGTTAAACTTCAGTGAAAATGTGAGCACAGGTGTACAGTATGCCTGCCAGGTGGAGTCCTCAGGCTTCAAACATGGTGTTCAAGCCCAGGTTGCTCCATCTTTTGGGGTCCACAGACTCCTCCTCCCAACAGCCAGGCTGCCCAGCTGAGAGAGCTGAGCCTGAGAGCGCTGTGGGGTTGTACCTGGAACAATCTGATCTGGGGCTAAGCTGGCCAGACAGACCTCATGGATCCATTCACTCATCTGTTCATTCAAGCAGATGTGGCTGACAGTACGTTCCAGATCAGCAGTGCCCAAGAGAACTATGTGTGTGTGAACCACAAACACAAACTATATACGTCTTATTTGAAACCATATATCCTAAGATGTATTTCAACACGTTGTCAATATTAAAAGACAGAAATAAGAACACTCAACTACCTTTTTTCTCTTGGTACAAAGTCTTTGAAAACCAAGGTAGGTTTTGTACTTCCCATAAGTCTCAATTCAAAGGCACCACAGCGAGCATTCAGTAACCATCTTTTGCTAGCAATGGCCAGAGCAGACAGTGCAGCTCTAGACACAGCAATCCCACAAAACCAAATTGCATACCCTACCTATAAAGCAAGAAGCTTGTAGACTGTTAGGGATAAAAAGGTCTCCATAGGCGCTGGGCTCTACAACCCTGCATTTCGATTGGTTGTTATCATCTGTGATGGTCTCAGTCCATGGCAAAGAGAAGTTTCCTTGATAAGGAGTGAGGACTATACTTATCTCTAGACATAAGTTGTCCATATACCTAAACAACAGAACTATACCTAAGGCTCAGGGATCATGGCAGAAGAGGGAGTCAGAAAGTAAGAGCCAGAGGATCAAGGAGTTTACTATGAGATTGTGTCTCCTAGAATGTCAGCGGCTACATCCATAATGTCTCACCAATATGACTGCCTAAAAAGAACCTAAAAGCGTGAGCTGAACAGGAACAACAATAGACAGGCTAACATGGATCGGGGAAGATAACCAGGACTCAACCCTACACAAAGAACTACAGGCAACTAAGGAATGCTAAAAGCAGGAAAGGTAGTTTTCTCCAGGGAAGAGCACACCAACTCATTATCTAATACTAAATGTGTAATCCTGAAAACATAATACAAGTAACATTATACAGATTGAATTTGTTATAGTTATATATTTAAGATATGTAGTGTGTGTGTGTGTGTGTGTGTGTGTGTGTCAACGATTAAAGAAGCAAGAGGCTATAAATTTGAAAGAGAACGAGGTGAAGGAATTACATGAAGGGGAGGAAATGAAAGCAAAGAAAGAATGTAATTATATTAAATCTCAGAAAATAAAAAAATAGTATTTTTTAAAAGTTCTCATAAGGAAACAGGCCATTAGGAGTCGATTAAAATCAAATTAAAGGTAACATGTTGGTGGAATACAAGGAAGCAGCAGCTTCCAACACTGAGCAAATAGGAGGCCGAAAGTGACTTTAGGAAGTGAAGTCTGAGCTTCCCAAGGCAAGTGACAACCATAAGAACTGAGACTCACAGGAGGGACTGGAAAAGAGATAAGGACAAAGGGAGAGCGTCATCAATGTCTGAGACTAAGAAAGAAAGGGACCTGTTCTGGGAGCTTCCCAATCTTCATTATTGTTAGACCATAGAGTCTAAAGACGAGGCTGAGAACTTAGACCTCAAAGTGAAGAGGGACCAGACCACGCAGGCTTTGTGAGCCACAGCGAAGACATTAGGTTACCTCCTGACGGGGATGAGAGTTGTTAAGGAATTCGAGTAAGTCTTCTTGACTGTCCATTTTCTAAACCCCTTAGCTAAAATAAACAATAAAGAAACTGCAGAAGAAAGAACGAGGGTCTTTAGGATGCCCTACTGGATGGCAGCAGAACTAAGAACACAGGATCCTGATCCTGACCCCATGAGGCCCTTCCATTGCTCACCTAGCAGAACACAGGCATGACAGAGCAGAAAGGGGGACGCCATTGTTCCACACACCTGACGCAGAGTACAGAATGGATCACAGGAGAAGGTGAAGCAAAAGGATTAAGATCTAAGCTGTATAATTGTCCAGAACAGAAATAAGTGCCAAGGCCCAGCACCGCTCACCTTTCTGAGCCCAGGCTAGCCTGAGCCGAGAATTCCCTCTGATAAGGCGGTTGTAGCCAGCTGCCTTAGACCCCTTGCCTGTAACACAGACCATCTTGGGAAATAAAGAGACCATCCAGGCCAGAAATCCAGCAAGTGAAATAAGAAGTCTGAAATGAAGGCTTGTTTTAATGTGAAAATAACATTTAAGCTGAACACAACTAGAAGGCAGACCCCATTTATCCTGTCCCCTAGCCCACTAGAGACAAGGAGCTCAGGGGCTCAGCTCAGCCAGCTAGAAGGTGGGTCAAGAAAAAAAAAATGTCATTTCTCTAATGACATCCAGGGGGAGCTGAGTTCAAAACCCATGTCCCCTGGCTCCTTGTTCACTAGGGTGTAAAAAGTGGTTGGAATCACAGTTCCTTGTTACTTAGATGTTCTGCTATTTTGTGCTCCTTCTCCGTGTCATTGAATCCTTAGCTCCTGTATCCTCCAGGACCCAAATTCCTCCAGGAAGGTTCTGGTCTTGAAATACCATCCATTAACAGAAAGTAATCTAAACAAATCAGGAACTGGCCCCTAAAACCCAGGAAAGGTTAATGGTCAGGAGCTAGAGTGCAAACTCTCCCACCCCACCCCTGCCTCCCCATCCCCACCCACACCCCCCTCAGTGATAAAGGGATCCAAGGACAAACAAAAGCCAGCTTTGTCCCTTTGTCTCTTATCAAGTTTCTTGGAACCAGGCCCGAAGCCATAAGCAAACAATTACTTAGTGCTTGATGTATCCCAGGCGCCATGCGGCTCGATGAAGAGCAGGCTAGTTCTCCATTCCAATGCTGCTGCACCAAAGCACAGTAAGGAGAGGGGTTGAGGTCAGCATACACTTAGCCTCTTATTGCTCTGCAGGTCAGATCTTCCACACCTCTCCTGCTTGATTAAAAAATCAAGATGTGGTCACAGATATATTTTCTTCTGAAGTCTCCAAGGGGAAATCTGTTTCCTTGCCTCTAGGGGACAACTGCTTTTCTTAGCGTGTGGTTCCATCGCCTGCCTGTCTGGAGGGGACTCCCTTATATCACATTATTCTTTTTTTTTTTATTCAATATATTTTTTATTTACATTTCAAATGATTTCCCCTTTTCTGGCCCCCCATTCTCCGAAAGTCACATAAGCCCCCTTCCCCCCCCCCCCCGTTCTCCCACCCACCCCTTCCCACTTCCCTGTTCTGGTTTTGCCTTATACTGCTACACTGAGTCTTTCCAGAACCAAGGGCCACTCCTCCGTTCTTCTTATACTTCATTTGATGATATCACATTATTCTGACAGCAATTCTTCTGTTTTTCTTTCTACTTTCAGAGACCTTTACGATTACATTGAGCATAAGGATATAATTCAGGGTAACCTCATCTCAAAGTCAGGTGTTGATCTCCCTTCAACTCCATCTCCAGCCTTCCTTTCCTTTTTCATGTAATATCACATTTTCCAAGGATTGTGGATAGCAATTTTTTCTTTCAGATTTTTTTTGAGGGGGATCATTAGTCTATTCACCCTAGTGGGTCAAATCAAGTACAAAGTTAACTGTAACATAAGGTAGGAGCTATGTGGATAATAAGTACAGTCGAGTTAAGGGACAAATGTCATTTCCTGCTGGGGTCATTAGAAAGACCAGGCAGACCAATGGTCTGTATAATTTGCATCAGGTACAAGATAAAGGATGCATAGTCTTTGTGACCCATGCAATAGCATCAACCCAAAGATTCAACTTAAGAAACCATGGAATCTGCTAAGATAAAGTGATAGGGACAGGTCACAGGGATCATAGCATGCCAAGGCCACAGATGGTATTTTGTATCTTGGGCTCTGAGTAGCAGAGTAGAAGAAAGTAGACGCCAAAATACATCAGATAATAATGAAGGGACAACAGTAGGGTAGCGAATGACATGGTGGTGAGATAGGATGGTGCTATTAAGAAGACAAAGGTAAACAAAGGGAATGGGGATCTTCAGACAGAAGAGGACATAGCATATTCCTCTGCTAGTGGAACACAGAGGGCTGGTGACAGGTGGGTTGGAAGAGCTGAGCCAGGAGAAACACACAACAGGATGGAGGCAGCACACAGCAGGAAGCATGTTTCCACTGGCTCCCAAGGAGAAGTGGTCCAGCTGGCAGAGGAAACGCGGGCTGGCCTGGAATATGGTCAGGGCTAGAAGTCCGAGGGGAGTGAGTATCTGTGACTGTGAGGAATGCTGATCAGGACAGAAACATCAAAGACATCCCCTGGAGCACCTGCTGCTTAGGGCCAGGGACTGACAGAGACACTGAAAGAGTGAGAGGCAGAGAGAAGTCCTGGCATGAAAACACCTCACTTTACCAGGACAGTGGCATATCTACCACAGCACTGATCAGCTACTAGATTATCAAAGCCATAGCTCACTGAGAACAAAGGGGTCCCTGAGATGATGCGTATCAAAACCTGGGAGTTTTGCCAAGGAAATAGAACTCAAGTGAAGCTATTTCTCTCCAGGCTAAAACTGATAGTATTACTCTCTTATGGGGAGGGGGCTTCCAAAAGACCTGGGAGGGGACTGAAGGCAGCTGTCTTAGAGTGGCCTCAGCTCTCCTGCTGAGCCCTGAGTCCACAGGACCAAACAGGGCCCCTTCCCAGTTGCCCCATAAAGCCTCAGTTGCAGATCTGCAACATATCTTGGGTAACTGGGTATGGCCACAGTCTCTGGAGCAATGTCCCATGTGTAATGGACCAACAGTGCCTAGTGTTTGCAAGAACAGACGGAAGTATGTGACAGAGCTACTCAGAGCACTGCCCAGAATGATCTTTCTCCACACAAAATTACACTATGGTGAAAGAAAATGCCTATTATACAAAAGGAAAGAAAGAAAAAATAGAAGAGAGAGAGAGAGAGAGAGAAGGAGAGAGGGAGAGGTGAAAGAAAGGGAAAAAGAAAAGCAAGAGAGAAAAATACTTGAAGGGTGAAGGTAATGTAGGTGCTACAAGTCAGAATAGAGGGGACAATACGCTTTCATGGTCTGGGTTGTCACATGAGAAAGCTGGCAATGAATTTGCTAATGAGTGTGCATGTTTCTGCATTATTTACTCCTAGTATTCAGATAGTTCCCTTTTTAAAATGTAAGGACTAGGAGATAGCTCAGTTGGTAAGCACAGAGATCTAAGTTTAATACACAGAACCAGTGTTAAGAGACAGAAAGCAAGAGAGAGAAACAGGGAGCAAGGCACACATGCACTCACACACACACACACACACACACACACAGAGAGAGAGAGAGAGAGAGAGAGAGAGAGAGAGAGAGAGAGAGAGAGAGAGAGAGGGAGAGGGAGAGAATGATAGTAATAAATACCATCTGCCAAAACTATGGCAGAGTCAGGCTTATCCCTGGGGGCTCCATACTCAGCCAGCCTAGTTGATTCAACAAACCAGTGAAAGACCTTGTTTGAAAACAAAAAACAAACAAACAAAAGGTTTATTATGGCACCCGTGGGTGCCTCCCAAGGTTGTCCTCTAGTCTACATACACATCATATACATGTGTGTGTACACACGGCCATTATTCTCTCTCTCTCTCCCTCCCCTCTCTCCTCCCCTCCTCTCCCTTGTTCTTTTGCTGGAGAAGCATGAACAATGTCATGCCTAGTCATCTGTTTCCGGAGCCCAGAGCATCTTCTTCCTCAGACCTCGGAGAACAAAGAGGAGCAGTACTTCAGACTGTGGCCTGAGGTGTAAAGTCAAGAGTCTCTTCTGAGATAAAAGAAACTGCCAATCAATGCAAGGGTCTAAGTGCCAGCTTCCCTTTACTCTCAGCTCTGCTAAGTCACTGTGCCTTAACACCCGTCTCATAAAGGGCAAGCGCTGGAAGAAGAAAATCCCAATAGAAACCTGCATGCCTTCAGCTTTTCTGCTTGGGGTCCCTACTTCTTCAGGGTCCCCACAAATTCAAAGTCAACAGCCAAATTCCTGACAGAGTATTCCAGTCACCTAAGTCACTCTGACCTACTTAGATGCGGCCCAAGGAGTGGACAAAACAAACAAGAATGTTTGCTGGCGCTTTAATCGTCTCCAAACACTGAAATATTGAGATGTTTTATCTTCTCTTGCACACAGAGGAGATTAAAAAGCCATGATAAATGGCATGCTCTCCAGGAGGGAATGTCATATATAGGGCAATACATAATTTCCTGCTTCTTCTACCATTTGGGATAATTGTCCTGGTAAAGTGAAAGCAGGGGGGTTATTAATTTAAGATTAAAGCACAATTATAAGTTCTGTCATACTGCTAATTTCTTTTAAATGTTCCTCTGAATAATTCCTCCTTGGCAAGATGGAATAAGTACACAATTAAAAACTGCATTAAATAAATGAATAACTAATTAATGGATAGAAAGAACTCTGAAAATACAATAGGCCATGCAAATCCTCCACAATCGTTTTTAACAGGTTACTCTTTTATTTCTCATCTCTGGAGGAACAATGCATGGGCACTGATGGATAAGCTTTCCCTTTGGATGTGAACCTGGAAGGATTGTGGTTTCCACTCAGATGTTGCCTAGAGGAACATTAGGAAGCAGCACACAGGCAGTCAGACGCAATGGATCTATTGAACACCCTCCAACTTCTCTAACCTTGCCATGGCCTTCCCCCTAAAATCCTGGCTTCCCTTTGTCCTCCAGTTAGAAGTTCCACCAGGGCAACTCTACCACTGATTGGGATTTCCACTGAAAGGAAAAGCAAAAACAAACAAACAAACACTCCTGCAAATGCCAAAAGTTGATAGTCCATTGACACTTTGGTATAAATCTCAATTCAATTGCTTTCCTCACAAAATTCCATCGAGAAGAGCATCTTTAGGGAGGGGAGAGAGAGATGATCATTTTGCAGTAAAAGGTAATAGTAGGCAGTGAGTTCTTGAGGACCTGGATGTGGCCCAGTGCTGGAGGCTCTATAAAGTATATATGAGCTGATGAATAGGTAAAGAGAGTACATAGACACAATGAAGGCCACTCAGCCATAAAAAGAACAAAACGACAGCGTTTGTGATGACACAGGTGGAACTCATCTCATTCTGTTAACTAGAATAAGCCCTGCACAGAAGGACTGCCACTGCGCAACATCACTCATCCCAACTATGTGTCTACAACGTTGATCTATAGAGCTAGACAATAGAATGGTGGTTAATCCAGAGGCTGGGGATGGGTCCATCGGTGAGTACTGTGGCCCATTGGAGGGGCAAGTATTTTATTATTACACAAAGGGGTGAGCCTAAATACTAATTATGTAGTGTATATCTCAAAGTACAAGAAGATTTTGAACATTTCTCCATAGAGAAGTAATAAATGTCAGAGGAAACAGGTGTGTTTAACATGATTTAAATATTATACAAAGCATGTATGAAACTTCCTACAATACTGCACAAATGCATAGTTTGACACTTTTATGTGATAGCGGAAAAAATACATTCTAAAACTTGAATTAAGTGACCTAACAAAAGGATCTAAATGTCTATATTACCTATTCACAAAGGGGTTATACTTTAAGGACAGGCCAAGCACATGAAGGAGAGAAAGAGGAAGTGGAATCTCAAGACTACAATCTAAGCTGTTGTTAACATGGTTGTGTAGAACCTTCATGGACCATTGTACTTTCAAGCAACCGAACTGGAGGCTAGCATCCCTGAACCAAATGGAGGTCAGTATGGTTAAATGCAGTTATACACTTGAGGAAGCTGAGAGTTGTTAGGAAACTCAAACAAAGTTCACACGAAGTTGTTAGGAACTCAAGAACACCCAGTACTGTGGTAAATGGTAGAGAAGAAACTAAAGCAATCACCACCTGACCCCAGGCCTATTCTCTCTCAACCACCCCCACATTACCTCACAGCAACCTCAGGGTCTGCTCTTATTGTTGCCACTTTTAATGTCAGCAGAGCTAGAGCTGCAGGGATTAAGGCAGCAGCACCATGATTCAACAGTTCCATGTTGAGAGCCTGCAACAACCAGAGCCCATGTCCTGAGTGCTGACTTGGCAGGAGGTGAGGTTGTAATGCGTGAGGTAAGCCTGTGGAGAACAAGAAACAAAACAAAACAACAAAGCAAAACAAAACAAAACAACAAAGCAAAACAAAACAAAGCAAAACACTAAAGCTGCCCCAATGAACCCACACACCTATGGCCACTTGATCCTCGACAAAGAGGCCAAACGTAAGAGTCAAGTTGAAATCCTTGCCTCCAGACTCTCACGGGACACTCTTGCCTTACAGTAAGCCCAGCCTTGAAGCCTTGTGTTCATTGCAAAGCAGCTTGCTCCAACAACAACTGATAAGAGATGCAATTAGCGGTACGGATACTGGGGGGCAAATCTACCGACAGAAGATCCTACGGTTATTAAAATTATCACTGATAATGAAATAACTCGCTTCGGCAGGTGTCAGGTGAAGAATTGAGATGCAAGGCTCAGGAAATGGTCTGAGACTCACACCCGAGGAAGGTTCTCATGAAGCTGGTGGCGGCAGACATAACAGAGCTCTGTTCTTTGGGAAACACCTGCCTCCCACCAAGCTAGGGAGTTCCTAGGGCAACCCCTCCCTACAAACACATAAAGGTCACTGCCCTGCTGGCACATGACCCAAGCTTTCTCAGTCAGTCCCTAATAGTCCCCACAAGGTCCTCAGAGATATCCTACCACCTGCCGTGGTGCCCCAGATAGTTCTGTGGTTCTAGACCTTTGCTCACTTCCCTGATGTTTGGACAAGCTGGGAACTCAACACCTCAAGTCTCCCAGACCCCCAAGGTAGCAAAGGTACCTAACAGAATCCCTTTGTTCCTCATCCACCCTTGGCCTTAGCTTAGTCCACATGTCTCCATCCTCCTGATTTCTTTTGTCTCCTAGTATTTTGACATTACAGAGGGATGTGGCCATGTCTGTCCCATAATTTTGTCATTTCCAGTGTGTTGTGGGCTCTTTGGAGTTTAGGGCTCTCATTGCACTGTCTCTGAAAGTTCAGACCCTAGACACCACACAATACATGGGGCAACATCAAAGATAAGGGGTGCATAATCACAGGTTATTTTTGTTATTTTAAAGTACTTGGGGGCCAATGGCCAAAAGACAATCAATAGATTTAGTGGTGTAGATAATATATTTACATCTTAATGAAAGCCATTAATCCTATAAAACTCATCTACCCCTTCTCCCCAGAAACACACCCACAGTTCTCCTAATTAGAATTTCAGTTTCTGGAGTCCAAGAGGAGACATTTGAAGGAGAAGCCTCCTCAAACACCATGCATTAGGAGCTTTCTGTTGCAGGCAGCATTAAGAACGAGACTTGTTCACATGTATTTACTGCACAACAGCTGGCCGCCCTCCCTATTTTACAGTTTCCGGGATTCAAAAACTTCAAACAGAGGCAATTCTGAAATTTTTTAAGTTTATTTTTCCCTCATATATTACATCTCAATGGCAGTTTCTTCTCCCTTCTCCACTCCCAGTCCTTCTTCCACTATCTTCCCAACTCCCAATCCATCTCTCCTTTGTTTCTCTTCAGAAAAGAACAGGCCTCCCATGGATAACATCCAAACATGACATATCAAGTTGCTGTAAGACTAGGCACCTCTCCTCATATTAAGGCTGGACAAGGCAGCCCCGTATGAGGATAAGGTTCCCAAAAGCAACAAAAGAGTCAGAGACTTCCCAGCTCCCACTGTAAGAAGACCAAGTTACACAACTGTAACATATAAACAAAAGGCCCAGGTCAGACCCATTCTGGCTCCCAGATTGCCACTTCAGTCTCTGTGAGCCCCTGTGAGACCAGGTTAGATAATTGCGTGGGGATTTTTGTGATGTCCTTGACCCATCTAGCTCCTACAATTTTCCTCCCCATCTCCCCAAGGATTCCCCAAGCTCCTCCTAATGTTTCGCTGTAGGACTGTTTCCAACAGTTGCTGGATGAACCTCTCTAATGACAACTTGCTTAGGCACCAGTCTTTCTTATATAGCGAAATCATTAGAAATCATTTCGTTGACTTTTTACCTTTTTTGGACAGTTGTGTTTGGCGTTATCCTAGGTCTCTGGTCTGTCCAGCCTCTGGGTCCTGGCCTTCCAGGCAGTGTCAGGGTGGTCTTCAGACTCTTGTACCATGGGTCTCAAACTGGACTAGTCATTGGTTGGCCACTCCTATAATTTCTACACCACCTTTACCTCAGCACATCTTATAGGCTGGACAAATTGTAGGTGGAAAATTTTGTGGCTGGGTTGATATCCCAATCCTTTCACTGAAAGTCTTACCTAGTTACAGGAGATGGTCAGTTCAGATTCTACATTGTCCATATTAGGGAGTCTTAACAAGGGTTACTATTGTAGATTCCTGAGAGTTTCCATTGCATTAGGTTTCTAGATGATCCCAAAGATACCCCCTAATTCCAGATGTCTCTCCCAGTACTCTCCCCATCCTCCCCAAACCTGATCCCTCCTGTTCCCTTACCCTCCCCTAATTCCCTCACTACCCCATACCTTGGATGTCCATTCTATTTCCCCTTCCCAGGGCAATTCATGTGCCCCACCCAGTTGTGAGTAAAGGAAAACCATGCTACAATCCTCAGACCCAAGGAAGCAAAGGCGAATTTCAACCACAGTTGTTTCCCACAGACCAATGTTGATCTGCAGCATCCAAATGTTATGAAATATGTCTCAATTTGCCACTGGCCTCACCAGTATCTGTTGCCTTACATCTTTGTCAGTTAGCAAGGTAGCGTTGCTTGTCTACTCTTTGTATAGGCACGTTTAGATTTGTCTATTCAGGGCTGACATACAACAGTTTAAAAGTTGTTTGAGATCCATAAAGAAGTAAATGGGGACGATCACCGTCCTTACAGCTGAGCAACCTAAGGTCCAGCCCAGAGCTCCATGACTCACTGTGTTCAACATTTTCTGTGGTCCCTTGGTCGTCATTGTCAACCTGTTTGACTGAGGGGGGAGTGTCCATTTCCATTGACTTTTACCATAGAGGTGATGGCTGCTGCTGGGGTCCTGGCTCCTCTGGAGGCCTCAGAGCTGGTATCCAGGCATATTGCAGTCCTAAAGGGGCAGCTTCCAGGGTTCCTTGGTCTCTTGCACACAATCTTATATGGATGTGCTATATGCTGGATAAATGGCCAAGACTTCTATCAGCTCCTTAGGAAAGGTACAATAGCAGCACGAAATGCCCACCGTGTCAGCAATTATTTCCTGGAGCCCTCCCTTTTCCACCATGGGTAAAAACCACACACAGCACCTGGGAACTTGATGTTAACCAGCTCAGAGAATCATTGTCTATTCTTGACACTTATATCCTGTGATGGGGAAGAGGGTCGAAGTCTAGTTGCCCATTTGAATGTGTCTCTCACATGGAAGAGGACCCAAGCCCTTTAGAAGGTACCTGTCACTAACAGCAACATGACATTATTGCCCAGGGACATGGGGGAAAGACACTACGTCTCACCTAAATTTATCAAAGCAGACAATGAAGGCACTGGGGCTTTCCTGAAGATAAGGCAGGAGGAACAAATCTCGAAGGCAAAAAATTGTACACAATACCAACTCGAGCAATCACAGTGAGCCTGGTATATTGCCCCCAGGACGCACCAGAACCCCTCCCATTCCTCTCATTCAGAAATATCATGATCCAGCAGTCTCCCCCAAGCACCAAAGTTGACTCCAGTGGTCAGGTTTTTTTTAAAAAAGCAGGTAAACCCAGTTCTGCTAGAGTCCTGAAGATGTGAGGGGCCCAATAATCAAGCCCTCCTGTGCTGTGCTTCCGTCTGTGAAGTTTGTGTTTTAGGAAAATGAGATATTTTAAGTGAACAGAATGAATCTGTACCCACAGGATTTCCAGCGTCAATCCAGCAGTAAGTGGGAGGAAGATATCTTTGTTGCTATTGTGAGAACACCTGGAGAGACAGGACAGGAAAAAAATAAAAAAGGAAAGCCAAACACAGAAGACCGGGGCTTGCCAGAATAATTAAATTATCTCACGTATTAGGCTTTTGATAAGCATTCATTTAGAGAAAATATTGCTTCCCTTTTAAAAGTGCAAGACAATTAAAACCATGGTTTGAAGATATTTTAGGTTCTCAACACTAAAATATCCTTTGATTCCAAAGCCTGCATGGGATGGTTGAATGAGTGAACACACCCGCCTCCAAGCCAGACAACTTGAGTCCAGACCCCAGGACCAACACAGAACCAGTGCCTGCAAGTTGTCTCCTGACCTCCACATGCATGCCTACACATAGAAAAATAAACCTGTAATTTAAATTTTCCTTTTAAATATTTGATTGCAAAGATTGGATCCCATCCATCCTTGTCATACACAAACTCCTTAAGTCTGGCCAAAAATGTCCTGGTAAACATTCAAGATACAATCCTAAAAACTAACGTTAGGGTTTCACACCCCCCTGGCTAGCCAATCCCACCCATCTTACCTCAAAGCCAGGGTTCCTCAGCTCTCCCAAGAGTACTGACATCTACAGGTAAGCTCGGGCCAAAGATTTGGCCATAATGGATTTCTCCTTCCTTGATCTCCACATTGCTCCCATTGAGAAACTCTCTTGGCTCTACCTTGGAAACACATCTGGAACCTGACCTCCCCAGCCTGCCTAGAACAACCGTCAAGAACCCTGGTCTGGTTTCCCATCTTGCCTTCCCAGCTCTTCTTCCCCGCTTGCCACAGTAGGGATTTTAAAGTATAAACTGAGAGGGATCATGCAGACAGCTTGACAGATAACGACCTCTTCCTAGCACCCACATGACAGAAGGGGAAAGTGTCTCCCGAAATGTCTCTGACTTCTGATGTGCATACTGTGGGACACATGTACTGACACACAGACAGAATAACAAATGAAAAATAAATATTTACTAAGCAGACTTGCTATGCTTAGAATCTATTTCTCTGGTCCACACTCTCACCAGAGTCTTGCAGTGTTGGCTATAAATTAGGTAAGAGGAAAAGAAACCCAGAATTCCATCATCTGCCCCCCCCCTTTCCCTCATCTCCCTTTAACCACCTTGAGGTTCTTTTGCCTCAAATTGCCTTCTCTATTCAAGTACTTAGTTGACAGACATTCAGTACCTAGTCTAGGTCCTGGGAATAAAGTAGTGAACAAAACAAATTTTAAAAATAGAGAAAATCTGCTCTTATAGAATTCGCATGCTGGCAAGGGTAAGAATCATTCACTTGATGGTGAATGCCTTTACAGACAGTACCTTGGGAATGAGGGCCCTAACTGTCTTGATCCGTTTCTCCCTTCTCAGAACTGTTGATGCCCAATCAATAATAACTAAGTGAATAAGTGAGTGAGAGACTCTTGGGTCAAGGTTGGTCTGTGCTCTTCCCAAAAGGAATATCAAATCACTCTCTGCTCTGGAAAAGGGAACAGCCATCTATGGAAGAAGCTATTAGAGAGTTCTCATCTGTCTTCACCACACACTGGGAAACCTGGGGTCCAGATGTTTCAGCCATTTCTGAGTTAGAAAATTTGGATAAGAAAGTCACTATTCCAAGCCTGTCTATTTTGCCTGGGTGGAAACTCCTGTTTCAAGTATCTGGCTGCCTGGTCCCAGCCATGATGTCCCCATCTATTCTCACCAGAACCTAGAACAAGAATCCCAGGGGAGGCCCTCTTTGTTTTGGCCAGGGGGGCATCTTATCTCCCTTTCCGATGTCTTCATAAAGTGAGCCAATTAAACGGGCAGCTGTTTTCATCATCAAGGGCTGAAGAATAGAGGCACCACAGACTGGGTGGTGACGAGAGGAACACTCTTCTTTCCAGGGCAGGTCAAGAAAGTAGCTTTGGAAACAGTGTTTGGCATCTCCCTCAGCCAGAACCTCAAACGCCTATAGTCAACATCTAATTCATCTCCTCCCCCAAGTCCCTGTAGTGAGAAAAAGCGTGATTCTTTTTTATCATTATCCTCATTCAGTAACTGAGGAAACGTGGAGAGTCAGCATTTTCCTCTGCAGTGTGGATCTGGCCAAACTACACAGCTGCTGCCTCCACAGAAAACTCTGAGCAATGGACTTGGTTCCATCACCCTGGGAAGCTGCAAAAGAGGAAGAGACAGAAAACAAAAATCTAAAGACCCCCAAGCTGTGACAGGACAAGGTGTCAGAGAAATCCTCTGTTGTGCAGCTCTCGGGATGCTGCCTTCTTGCTCTGTCCTTGCAAAGTACCAGCATGCTTTCTTTGAGATGTAACAAGCCTTCACACTGAAAGATTCTTTTTTATCTCCTTGGGAAGTTGGATACCTGGAGACTGTGTTTTGAAATACATATATTGACAACCAATTACGTAGCTCTGTCTCTGTGGTGCCTTCGCCTTTGTCAGATGGCTTTTCCAGTGTCGACTGTGATCTTCTCGTAGCAGCTTCCTTTTCCCTGGGAAGTCTCTCTCCCTCACCGGGCTTCTCCTCAGCTTATAGTCCCCAGGAAAAATGCTGCTGACTGAACCTGGAAGGAGACAGAAAGAGAGAATGGGGGAGATGAGAAGGATGTGTGCCCCATAAACTCAATTACATCCAAAATCCCAGGGTCTGGAAACACCTGTTCCACTATTTCCTCATTCTCTGCCTACATAAAGTCGGAGCTCAAATGTCCCTCCAAGGATATGGCAAGGCTACCTTGAGTCTGATGAAAAATCAGATAACTCATTCCAGTGTACAGAGAAGCATCTGAGACTTAGTGTTCAAATAACCATGATTCAAACTGGGCAGCATAGTGTGTCCTAACCTAAAGATTCTTAATGAGGAAATCAAAAACTATCAACTCAGAAGCCACAGGGAAAACTGTACAGACATGTAAATGTGTATATTATAAAAGAACCCAAGGTTTTCACATGGATCTGTCCCTTTATAATAATAAAAATTATATAGTCAACTGAATGAGATTTTTTTCCAACAGTCTGACAAGAAAATTGGAGGAGAGGTGAAGATCAAGCAAACCCTCCTCTGGTCCTTAATTCTGACAGCTGACATGCCTGGGAACTTCTCAGGTACCAGAGGTCATTCTAGACACTTTGTTTATAAACTTCCCTATCCCTCCTAACAGCATGTGAAAACCTATCATCAATCAGCCCATTATACAGATGATAAAGTCAAGACAACCATTAAGCAAAATTAAGGCCTGGACCTGACACCAGATAGACCAGCTGTGAAATCTCTGCTTTTGACCGCAGCATCATATGTGTAACTGTCTGACCCACAACTGAAGGCTCCTCCACACCCAGACAACCCTAAACTCCACATTCTTACCTCCTCGACATGCAATAGAGACCATGTTTTTGGCAAACCTCTGCAGAAACCAGACATGAGATGCTCTATTTCAAGCAAGTGCTTTGTAAGCTGCACAGTGTAGTATGAATATTAATTAGGATGGCAACTGCTGTCTACGTGTTGCCTGAGAAGGTAAATTAAAAAAAAAAATCATCCGACGTGCTGCACGACATATCTAGTTGAACACATTTGCCTTTTGCTTTAGTCTCTGATGACCATACTTTATACATAGGATGCATTCTTCTGAAAATACATTTATATGCGTGAAGGATGACACCCGTACTTCTAAATACTGGGAATGTAAAATTCACCAACTAGCACATCTGGCACAGATGTGTGCACAGTACATTCAAAGTGTTCAGGGTTTATTTTTTCCTCCCAGTGCTCTGCAGCTAGTGGGTGCTCAATATTTTGTCAGTATCAATGGTGGCATCATGAGAGGTTGCATTTCTCCTAATATTGTTATACCTCATTTCAAATTCAAACTGTCTAATATGATCAAGTAAGAGGATTCAGTCATAATTATTCCAATAAAAAATCCTCTTCAACTGATTGAAGGTCTTTTTTTTTTTTAACGAGATCTCAAAAATCCCGAGATGTAGAAAATATATCTTCAAGCCAATTTGATAAGTCTTCTTTTCCAGCACTAAAGAGCAAATAAAACTTGTGATGAAAATTGAGCTAAAAAAGATTTGACTACGAGAACAAAATTGAATTAGTCCTACTTTTTTTTTCCTTTAGTATTAAAATTCCTCAGGATGACTTTCTCTGACTTCTTGTCTATCTGTTGATCTATTCATTCAACAAGCATCTGAGCACTTCCTATATGGCAAGCACTGTCCTAGACTACCCAGCTGCATTGATAAGCATAACAGATTCCAATCCCTGTAGAGTTTATACCTATGAGACTATAGAGAAATGAAAATCATAGTAACAAGTAAAGAGCCTGCTGTGTGGTAATAAGTGCTCTGAAGAAGACAGAGAGCAAGGTAAGGAGGTCAAGACACTTGGCAGGCTGAGGAGTTCCCACTTTACATAAGATAGTCAGGGAGGAATTCACAGAGAAGGTAGGTGTGAGGAAAAATATGACATGGTAACCTGGAAGGCTGAGCAGGCTGAAACAGCAAGAGGTACATCCACCTTTGTGGGACAGGGAGGCAGTATGAATACACCAGGGATATGACCAGGGAAGAAGATCAGAGGCAGGGGACTGGTCATGTAGAGCTTTCATCTGTGGGAGATGGGAAGCCACTGTCATGTTGGAATCAAGAAGAGAGTGATGGTTATTGGATTAGTAATTTGACTAGACTGATTGGGGCCTGGGCATTTTCAGCAAGAATTATCTAAAGGAGGAAGAACCACTCAAACTGTGGACAACACCATCCAGAGGCTGAAGCTCTGGATGGAATAGAAGGATAAAGCCAACTCGTGATTCCTGGTTGCCATGAGGTAAGCTGTGATGCTCTGCCACATCCTCCCAGCTGTGATGGATCGACACCTCTGAGGCCATGAACCAAAATAAATTCCTTTAAGTAGCTTTGCTCTGGTATTTTGTCATGGTGGTGAAAATCTAATACAAGGAGATGGATTCTGTTAAAGAAGACCCCAGCGTCCAGCTATGTGAAGATCAAATGGTATACACAAAAGGACAGAAGCCACTCAGGGCAGAATCAGACACATTGGCCAAAAGATCAATTAAGATGCTGTTGAGTCACCTGTGCAGAAAGATGGTCAAGTGAACCTGGAAGGGAGCTGTGAGGCAGTGGGATGTGGCCAGGTTCTGGATATCATTTAGAAAGTAGAGCCTATGAGATTTCTTAATGGATTGGATCTAGGGCACAAAATGAAAGAGTCCAGAATGACTGGGCTTTGGAACCTGCGTTGTTTATTATTAAAGCCAACCAATTCTTCAGTTCTCTGTATGAAGAGTAAAGGAAATGAGTGGGAAGAGGAAATGCTCTTGGCTTTTAATGGAAGCAGGAGCTGTCCCAGGACAAAAGTCAGGAGCCTCTGTATCCTTTTCAGCCTTAGTCTCTCCCCAAAGAAGGCAACGGAGGCATTTTTACTCTGTGACCTTGGACCTCACCTGCTTCCTGTAGACCAGGACATCAGAGCCTTAAAGAGTGTCAGGCCCACCTAGTTTTAGTATTTCCTTTCTTTTCCTTATCGTGTATTTGTCTTCATCTTTATTTCTTGGGCTTTCAGGCTCACTCAGAGCCCTGATCTTATGGGACTGACGAATAAATGTGCTGTTCAAGAGGTCGGAGATGTGGACTGTATTCCCCTTTGACTTCCAATTCTCCAGACAGAACGGGTTAAACAAAAATTTCACGGATTAAGGAAATATCATGGACTTTTTCCAAATCTATCTATAAAGTGATTTCGCAAGTGACATATTAGTTACAATCTAACCCAGGCCCCGAAGTTCATATTTGTTCTTTTTATAAAAGGCACCTCATTAAATCACTGTCTAGTCCGTAACTGGCTTTATTGGGACATAAATTCATTTCACTAAACCAATAAATGTTAATTCTTCACCCTGGAGACTGGAGTCGGTCTGGTTTTCTCCTGCTCCAGCTCCTGAGGCCGCCATCAATTACTCATGTTTGGGTTTATATGTCATTGTGGAATCACTTTAGCTAGAACTAACGGGAAGTGAAAGGACAATAAAGCTAAGTCTCGTTCCAGAGAGAATATACCGAGGAGGGCATTCACCTGAACCCCATTATTCTTTTCTATAAATTAAAATACCCTGGCATTCTGCAGCAGCAATCCATTATATTTAGATTCCCTGCAAAAGCCAGGGCAGGCGAGAGGCGGATACTAATGAAGGCAGCTGGAGGGTCTGGGGAGGAGACAAGTCCGGACTCACAAGGTTTGGGTTGGAAACCTACTTTGCAATAACTAAGTGTGACTTTCAGCCAATTGCTTAATGTCACAGAAACGCAGACTTACTGTCAAATTGCATACAAAAAGGACACTTTCAAAGACTGGTGGAGAAGCTCACGAGAACGCTGACCTGGGAGAGGAAGGGGACCTAACCGAAAGGTTTTTGGGGTTTTTTCTCCCTTCTTTCCCTATATTAAGCTGGCTACTAAGCCAATTGCTTACACCAGCACCCTTCCACTGTGGTCCTAAACAAGTGATCTAACCTCTTTGGGCTTCAATTTTCCCATTAGAAAAATAGGCCTGATCATATCTATCTCCCATTTACCCTGGCAAGATATGCTGATAAAGATCATCTCTACAAAGGCATTAACATTTAACCGGAAAGCCGGTCAGTTTCAAAGAATCAAAAGACCACTGGAACAAGATTCCATTTAAAGAAAGAAAGAAAGAAAGAAAGAAAGAAAGAAAGAAAGAAAGAAAGAAAGAAAGAAAGAAAGAAAGAAAGAAAGAAAGAAAGAAAGAAAGAAAGAAAGAAAACAAAAACAAAAAAAGCAAAGGCATCATTTCCTCAACCAAATGTTCCCTCCTATGATGGAAGGTTTCTCTTTAAAGCTGTCAGCTCTTTTTTTCCCCCTTCAGTTAGAAAATGGCTTCCTTTCTCAGAACCATATATAACTTCAGAAGCAAGGGGGGGGTGTGTGGAAAAGCAGACTTGGCAAAAACTAGAGGTGAATTGAATGCCTGTACATCCCATTCAGGATAAACTGCCCTTGGTGTAAAACAGTCAGTAACATTTTACAAGGAAAAAGTGCAAATAAATGACTGCAGTCCCAAGATGGTGCTCCTGATGGCTTTTTATAAACCATGCACGCTGCCTGGTCGCCTCTGTGCCTGCAGCTTCTGCTCTGAAGGGAGTGTGAAAGAAGGGCTTTGTGCCAGCCACGTTGGCAGTGCCAGCCAGCTATAGCCAGCCCTCTGTCCTGCAGGCCAGAGAGCCTCCTCCCATCAGCACCAGCTCCTGTCCTACAGCTGAGGACATCCAAGGACCAGACTCAGCCCAGGAGAGGTGTAGAGGGCTTTTCCCAGCAGACACTGGCCAACAGAGCTATGGAGTGAAATGTGAGCGGTATGAGCTTGGAGTGCCAGTGAGTGGAATGCTGGCTCCGATGTTGGCAAGCACCATGACCTTGAACCACTTCCTCCTTCTGGAGGATGTGTATTGGGAGGATGATGAGCCACTGATGTATTCTACATTCAATATGTTGGTACCTTTTCTCCTTGTTACTGAGCTGGGCTACATAAGCCATACCAGAGTGTTGCCAAGTAATGGGCAATTTGTAAATAAGGACACTGAGGCATGAAGCGATTTACTCAATAACCATCGGTGTTCAACTCCATATGTACTCACTGCAGAATCCCAGTTCTTTGTGTAATATAGAAACTGAGACTGGGAGAAGTGAGCCGCCTAAGCACACTTCCCAGGGTTCTTGGCAAATATGTTTCAGGGCTGCTTCTTCCCGAATCAGTGTTCTTTGCGTTAGCCGTCAACATTAGAATCATCTTTTTTTTAATAGATAAGAAGACTAAAGCCCCCAAAAAGCAATTACTTGCTCAGAGCCATCTTCCAAATATTAACAGAGAAACCTGAGATCTTTCAAAGTCCCCTTGGGTATGCTGCTGTTCTTGGGGCCCACAGCCTGTGATTCTTGAACTGGCAAAAACTGAGAATCTGATTCACTAAGAAATAGCTTCAGCTCTCAAGGAGTTCACAACCAAGTCTGGAGAATATGGTCCAAATCAAAGTCACTTGGGCGGCAGGAGCCACTCCAGAGGAAGGGTAGGGGTAGGACTTCAGGAAGGAGGCAAGACTTCAACTAACAGCACAGTAGACTCTAGTCAGGCCAAATAAAGGGAGCAAACCACCCAAGGGGTAGAAATGGAATGTCAAGAGTCACAGGCTTAGCGACTGTGGCCTATTAAGAAAAACAGAGGTAAGGTATATATGAACATGTATATATTGAGAGAGAGAGAGAGAGAGAGAGAGAGAGAGAGAGAGAGGAGATTAAAAGTTAAGTTAGCTAATTTAGTCTGAAAACTGAATAGCGTTTGAACCTGGTGATGTCAGAGACACCTGCTGCTTGTTACATAACGGACCTATTGCACTTATCTGTGACTGGAAGGGCATGAGCAATAGCAGCTAGATCTTTGTCATATACAACGTATTTCTTGAGAATTCTATCAAAATACTTCTGACTTTATATCACTCAAATTCATATGAGTATGCAGTAGAAAAAACGTAATTCAGCCATTAAATAATGATCTGAAGGTTTTGTGAGCCACTATTCCATAAACAATGGTTTGGAAAATAGTCCTGGCCTAAGGCAGGAATCTAGCTGGCTGTGCAGCTATTCAAAGAACTGATTAAATGGCCAGTGTTTTCCTCAGGCAAATTCTCTAATGCCACCCCATAGAACCCTCTCCCTGGGCCATCCACAACGGATGTGTTCAAAAATCTTAGTCAAGAAATAGAAGACACATTTGTCAAACAGGAAGATCATCCCAACTCAGGAGCAACACCACACACTACAGGAAAAGTGATCTTACCAACATCAATAAAGCCACAAAGATAAAATTAGAAGTGAAATGAACAAATGCAAACCCTCTGCTAAAAATCCGAGTTTACAGCAATATGTGGAACATTTTAATTGATAGTTGTGTGCGCGTGAGAACAGGATTTTTGTGCACTGTGTGACATGATTGCCAAACAAAAGCTGGCTGATGAAATTCTCTATTAGAAATGGGAACGAATTGAATGAATGAACACAATTAGGCTTCTGTTTCCAGACGGTAAGATCTAGGGGACCAAGGATGGTCCCAAAGGCAATATGAAGCAGTTTTTTCCCCAAGACACTGAGGTGTCCCTGCCTACCCCAATAGTAGCGGCATGAAACCTTATCTCCCACTTCAAGGATGGTGATGTAGGTACCAGGAGGATGAGTCATAGGTTGCTATGACATGATCTGAATCTCCACCTTTCATTTCATGAATCTTTTGGAACATGGTTTTCTTTGTAGCACTCAATGACTTACAAATTTTAAGTATAACCTTTTTGTCTTAGTTAGGGTTTCTACTACTGTGAGAAAAAGCAGCTCAGGGAGGAAAAACTTTATTTCATCTTATAGCTCTCAGGTCACATGAGAGAAATGAGGGAAATCAGAGCAGGAACTGAAGGCAGGAACCTAGAAGCAGAAGCTGAATCAGAAGCTATGGAGAAATGCTGCTTACTGGCTTACTCTTTGCTGTTTTCTCAGCCTTCTTTGTCATACAACCCAGGACCAAGGAAGGCATTGCCTACAATGGGCTGGGCCCTTACATGTCAATAATTAATAAGAAAAATTACCTACATTATTGCCCACAGGCAATTTGATGGCAACATTTTCTTAATTAAGTTTCTCTCTTCCCAGACGACCCCTAACCTATGTCAACTTGATATATAAACAAGTCAACAAACCTTTCAGACTCCGAAGTCTCTCAACAAATCTCATTTTCTGAGAGTTCCATTATATGTTCATCAACATTTCTTTTTACTAGTGCAAGTTTCCTATAGACCAAGTAGACCTGCCAGCTCAAACACCCTGGTCTGAATTCTCTGAGTATCATCTTCTGGTTCCATATTTATGCCCCCTACATAGATGACCCCTTTTGCATAAAAGAGACCATGCATTCATTTTATCATCAATGTTATCAAAGCTATAACAAGATCATTGTTTGGGAGAATACAGTCTATCAAGGAGAGGAGGGCATGGCAAACCAGAGATGTCCACATTATGTCAACCAGAAGCAGAGAACAGGATATAGGAAAGGACAAGGATGCATACAGCCAAAAGATACAGACTCCCAGGGACCTCCGTTAATCTCCTACTTTTCAACACCTCCCAATGAGAATGTGGGTTGAATCTAACAACGGAGCTCATTGTTAGATTAGAGTTCTCATGATTTGTGATCTAATCTTTTCTGAAAATACCATCAGACACCTCCAGAAGTATGCTTTACTACATATCTGAGATATTTCTCAACCCAACCAAATTGACAATTAAGACTGTCACAGCAGGCAGATCAATGGAACAGGATTGAAGATCCAGAAATGAACCCACACACCTATGGCCACTTGATCCTTGACAAAGGGGCTGAAAACATCCAATGGAAAAAAGATAGCCTTTTCAACAAATGGTGCTGGTTCAAATGGAGGTCAGCATGCAGAAGAATGCGAATTGATCCATCCTTGTCTCCTTGTACTAAGCTCAAATCCAAATGGATCAAGGACCTCCACATAAAGCCAGACACTCTGAAGCTAATAGAAAAGAAACTGGGGAAGACCCTTGAGGACATCGGTACAGGGAGAAAGTTTCTGAACAGAACACCAATAGCGTATGCTCTAAGATCAAGAATTGACAAAGGGGACATCATAAAATTACAAAGTTTCTGTAAGGCAAAGGACACCATCAAAAGGACAAATCGGCAACCAACAAATTGGGAAAAGATCTTCACCAATCCTACATCAGATAGAGGGCTAATATCCAATGTATAAAGAACTCAAGAAGTTAGACTCCAGAAAACCAAACAACCCTATTAAAAACTGGGGTACAGAGTTAAACAAAGAATTCTCACCTGAAGAACTTCGGATGGCGGAGAAACATCTTAAAAAATGCTCAACTTCATTAGTCATTAGGGAAATGCAAATCAAAACAACCCTGAGATTTCACCTTACACCAGTCAGAATGGCTAAGATTAAAAATTCAGGAGACAGCAGGTGTTGGCTAGGATGTGGAGAAAGAGGAACACTCCTCCACTGCTGGTGGGGTTGCAAATTGGTACAACCACTCTGGAAATCAATCTGGCGGTTCCTCCGAAAACTGGGCACCTCACTTCCAGAAGATCCTGCTATACCACTCCTGGGCATATACCCAAAAGATTCCCCAGCATGTAATAAGGATACATGTTTCACTGTGTTCATAGCAGCCCTATTTATAATTGCCAGAAGCTGGAAAGAACCCAGGTATCCCTCAACAGAAGAGTGGATGCAAAAAATGTGGTATATCTACACAATGGAGTACTATTCAGCCATAAGAAATAATGAATTCATGAAATTCTTAGGCAAATGGATGGAGCTAGAGAACATCATACTAAGTGAGGTAACCCGGACTCAAAAGATGAATCATGGTATGCACTCACTAATAAGTGGATATTAACCTAGAAAGCTGGAATACCCAAAACATAATCCACACATCAAATGAGATACAAGAAGAACGGAGGAGTGGCCCCTTGTTCTGGAAAGACTCAGTGAAGCAGTATAGGGCAAAACCAGAACGGGGAAGTAGGAAGGGGTGGGTGGGAGGATGGGGGAGAGAAGGGGGCTTATGGAACTTTCGGGAGTGGGGGGCTAGAAAAGGGGAAACCATTGGAAATGTAAATAAAAAATATATCGAATAAAAAAAGAAATATATAAAAAAAAAAAAGGAGAATGGCTATAAGGCCATTCTCAAACTAGTCATTATAGGAAGAACTTAGACTTCTTATCTTAAAGAAGAATTAGTAAAGATGTGGTACCTGTCTTCAAACATGTAAGTGATCATCCCTTAAGTGAAGGGAGGCAGCATATTTTGAAGAGTTCCAACCCAAACAACTCTTTAAGATGGAGAAGATGCAGTTATGTATATTTTGGGTCTTGACAAGTCAGAGCCTCCTAACAATTAAAAGGAACCAGAAATGAAATGATGTGCCTAGAAAAATAATGGCTTCCCAAGCACTGGAATTGTCCCCATCACATTCCTGAAGGCCCTAGGCACGGTTATTGCAGAAAATAACTTTGCTTTGGAGTGAAGTTGGATGAGATACTGGAATATTTCCAATTTCCCCGAAGAACTCAAATGGAGATTCTTCAGGTTGCTAGATCTTCACTTGGATGAGTGAGATGCCCTGTGTGCTCTGTGGCTCCCATATGAAATGTGCAGGCCCCTGGGTACCCAGACAGGCACAAAAACAGAGAGGAGTTGACTTTTTATCTAGTCTATTCTCCTGATTTTATTACACGAAATGGATGAGACTCGGGAAATTACATTATTTCCCTAGATAAGCTATTCTAGTTTATATCCCTGATCAGAAAGATTTCTGCTTTTTTTCTTCCCCCTAAATCTCTAGGCCTAACTCTTAAGCCCATTCCTTCTGGCTTTATGCTCAGTGAATATGAAGAACAATCAATCAAATTCCTCATTATACCAATTCACACAACTCAAAATGGATTGCATAAGGCTTCTCCTCTCTAAACTGAGAGATTCCAGTTCATTTCCTGCTCTTCTTAAATATTCTTCCTAATGATCACTTCCCCCAAGTTCCCCTAAAAGTTCTCTAAAACTGAACACAGAACTCATAATGACTCCCTGTTTTCTATAATAGTGTTTCCCAAAAGTGCTCCACAGAACATTAATTGATAGTTATTGCTTTTAAGTACTCTGTGACCAAATAAATGTGACACATTCCAGACTAAGTAAGGTTAATTGGATTCCTCAAAGCCCTGGATGTGTACCATGAGTCTCCTAGACCGTAATACTGCATGTGGCATCTCCCAAACTTATTAATGCAGAGATCTCTTTCAGAGCATGTCTTACAGCCAGTGCTCCAGAGAATACCACTTGGGAAGTACTAGAGCAAAGTGTTAAACATGTACCACTTCACAGACCTCTGCATACTGAACTCTGCTCTGACCATGTACGAATATGTAACTGTCCCCATCTCTCCAGGAAACAGCCACCCTGCCAGGTCCTCCCCTTCCCCCTCCCACTCATGTTTGCCCCACCACCACCACCAAAAGCAAAGTCAGATCTTTTTCCGAACCTCAATCCTGGCTGCTGTGGTTGAAATGTGTCTGAATACTTGGTCCCCAGCTGATAGTGCGATTCAGAAGGTTGTGAGACCTTTAAGAAGGTGAAGCTTCACAGAGGGAGGGAGTCACTGAGAGAGAGACTTGACATTTTACAGACCAGCCCTATTTTCTGGTCACTTTCTGCTTCCTGACTAGAGTTACATGACCAGCCAGCATTTGTCTTCCGCTGCCATGCCTTCCCTTCCTCCTTTCTCTGCCATATTGTAATGATCTCCTCTCCAACTTTAAGCCAGAATGAACCCTTCCTTTGGCCAGGGATTTGGTGACAGCAATGAGGAAAGTCATGCGCTGGCTTAAGATGGAACAGTTGAGCACCTATTCTCGAGAGAGATAATGAAGAACAGAAAAGTTGACTTGCTCAGATCACTCAAGTGGGCAGGGAAATTGTCAAACTGAGACTCCAAGTTCCAAAATGCTTTTTGCTACACCAATGGACTGACCTGTAAGCCAAGAGCCTGCTAAGAAAACATTCCGGGGCCTCACGTCAATTCCCCCCTGCATCAGACCACCTTTTAGCTCTTCTTTCCAAAAGTCTCACCACCAAGTTTATAGAACTAGCATATTCCACAGCACCATCTCCTCCACACAGGGTCACACATACAGACCAACCTGGCACCTGCCAACAATTTATTGAGCAGTTTATCTAAGCAGTTTATCTGTGTTGGTACACGGAGTTGTTGGACCTGTGTTCCTGTAGGCGCCCTTCCAGCAATTTGAGTCTGTCATTTCTAAGTGCCACCTTACTTATGCCTACAGTGTTCTCTCCAGCATCCTTGTACTTTGATAACTAAGATTAAATTATAATATATTATGCAGCATGCCGACTTAAAACAATGTTTTTGGCTTCTCTCCAGTGTGGCAGGTGCTCTACAAATGTTGCTAATGCTCAAAGCAATCCTAGATTATGTCCCCTTTCTCATTGCTGTCATAGAAAGCCTGGTATAACAACTTAAAGGGGGAAAGATTTGTCTTAGCTCATGCTCTCAGATAGCTTCAGTCTGTGGTCCCTTGGCTCTGTGTGTTGGGGTCTGCAGTGAGGCAGAACATCTCAGCAGCAAGTGTGCATGGCTTTGGGAGACTATTTGCCTCATGCCAGGCATCACAGCAAGCCAGGAAGTGCGATGGACAAGATGCCCATAAGGACTGTCACCCAGTGACCTAATTCTTCCACCTTAGCTTGCCTCCTAAAGTTTCCGGAACCTCCCAACATGTACCACCAGGTAGACAGCAAACATTCAACACAAAAGCAAGCCTGTGGGAAACACTTCACATTCAAGCCAAAGCAAATCCTAATGTGTTAGTATCTCCATTTTAACACAAAGAAACATAAACATGCCTATAATGTGAAAAAAATTAAGATCAAGCCACTCTAAAGCTGTGGAACTGGATTTCTTTTTTATGTATTATTTTTATTTAGTATGTGTGTGATAGTGTGTGCCATTATTTGTGTGTGTATGTCTGTGTGTCTCTCGATCTGTCTCTCTGCTTCTCCCTGTTTCTCTGTCTCTCTGTGTCTCTCTCTGTGTCTCTCTTTCTGTGTGTGTGTGTGTGTGTGTGTGTGTGTGTGTGTGTGTGTGTGTGTGTGTGGAAAGGTCAGAGAACAATTTTGTGGAGTTGATTCTCTCCTTCTGCTGTGGGTCCAGGGATAGAATTTAGATCATCAGACTTGTATGACATATGCTTCTACCTGCTGTACCATATTGCCATACTGTGGATTTTTAAACCACGTGGGCCCACATTTCAGACACTGTTCTCTGACCACCAGGCCATGAGCTTCTGGATTTGAGGTATGTTTTCTCATTAAAGAAGGCATCTCTCTTCACCACACGTCCCCTACAACAACAGCACCTACGTGACCATCAAGTAAGCATTCAGCAAATGCTTGCTGACTTGATTAGCAGATTAACTCTCCTTCTACCTGGCAGTCGGACCATATCTTTTTTGGATGTTGTGAAAGCACATTACACCAAGAGACCATCTGTAAGTTCTCAGTTAACTCGGAGCGGAAAATTACAGCTGTTTGGACCGCACCTGTAGTCATGAGCTTAATTAATAGGCTTATCTTGGATTGAATGAGTGGCAGATACAGTACCTTATGCAAGAGGCACTGGAGAGCATGTCAGTGTACAGGGGCATTTTTTTCATCTTTCTTGTTTCATACCATTAAAACCATGTTAATGAAAATGCATTATTAGTGGTAATAATAATAAAGATGAAAATCCTCCCTCTCCTGATCCCTTACAAATGTTGTTTTTCATTTCGAATCCCACATCCTCTGGGGAGAAGTGGGAGGGAGTGTCACAAATCCAGATAATGATCTTGGGTATTACACTGTTCATTTCGAGCTCTGATTTAGCTAAGCTGACAGATGTTGGGGAAAAACATGTCTAGCCTGAAAACTCTCTGGTGGCTGCCCAGCTGTGGCTGCAAAGAGAAGTGAGGCTTCTCCACAGAGCTTCACATTCATTTAAATTCAGGATTTGACATGCAGAATCATCGCTTTGTTGGCAAGGTACAAGTTGAAGCACCCTGACATTAAGCAATGACTCCAGCCTGATGCTTTGTGGAAGGATTTGGGACTAACCACACTGCTCCTTCCGAAGCTCTTTCAAATGGATGTCCCTAGTTATGATCTGCTGTCTTGACAAAACCTGCCTTGTCATAGCATGGTCGCCATTTACACTAGGAAAGAAAAAAAACAAAAAACAAAAATAAAAATTTCTTTGTTCTACCCACCAGCATACTTCTCCTTTTCTCTCCCAGAGCTGTTTAGAAGAAGAGGAATGGTGGAATTTGATTCACATTAAATGATTAAAGTTTCTCTAACAACAGCCTGAACTCAGGGTTTTAGTTATTCAAAATAAATAGTCAAGGGGCCACCATGGGAAAAGCCAACTCTGGAGGGACAAAGCCAGCTGAAGAGTGACTTTTGAGGTCCTTTAGGCCGTGATTTTCCCAAATGAAAAAAAAAATTGAAAACAGGCAATTTTGATCTCCAAAGGAAAAAAAATCTGCTAATTAAACATAAGGCAAAGGGCAGCTTCTTGTCAGCAGCAGTGGAGGGAGGTCAGCCTTCAGCTCAGCCTGCAGGAAGCACCAGGGAGATGGAGGCCATGCCAAGGACAGCTCTGAGCCGGAGATCTCAAACAAACAAATGATCCCGCATTCCAGAAACCTGTAGAACAAAATGCATGGCACCTAAATAGCCAGTGTGTGCTCTGAGAGGCAGAAGCCTTCCTTCCTGGGATCTAGAATACGTGGCTCACTTTGATCATGCAGAAGGCTGCTATGACAACAGAGAAGGAGGTGCTTGCCAGGACAGTTAAATAAATTCACAGGAACAAACGAGAAAGGTATCAATAGTTAATTTGTCACTATAGATGAGTCCTAACCATAGGTCTCTTGGAAATAGAAATCTTCCCCAAATAAATAGATGCACCTGCAAACAAGGTATGAAATGATGATGTAATGAAGGGGTGACTTAGCTGTCAATGACACCAGAGGCATGGAAGAGCTGTGGGAAGATACTAGCCCTGGTTCACGTCCAGGCTCTTGAACTGCTATTCCCTGCTAGACTCTGAGTCCTACACACATTCTCAGTCTTTTTTAAGCCAGCCATCTCCTTTAGATGACACTAGTGAGCTCACTTTACTAGAAGCAGCTCTGTTAGAAGCTCATCAACATTCACCTGCTGGACACAAGCTAGAATGAAAGTATCATTCTGGGGTCAACTGTCCTTGAGAATGCCTAGAATTTGTATTGTACATTTAGCATTTAAAGAATCCACAGTCGCCGAGAAAGATATCTGTGTTTAATTGGGTCACATGTAATATTTATAAGGGAAGGAAGAGACAGCATAGTCCTGATCTTCCCCTCCATGTTGATGAATGCGAAGACAGTGGATGGTTCCTAAGCAGAGTTCATGCATCTTGCTTAAGGTCACCCAGCTCATCACTTCACTCTCTGACTCAACAAACATCTCTGGCCCTGGCAATTTAGACGACAAGATTTATAAAGAAATTGCATAGAGACATGGTGGGGTTGAAATTGAGATACATACAAAGGCTAGAGAAAAGAAAGCCCCCGTGACCTGAAGAAAGACAAAAATTCTTTCACAATCACAAAGCAAAACAAAGAACTCAAAACCTAACTGTGCCTCTCTAGGACACTCTTCCTCAGCTGTAACTATACACTCTGGGTCATGTGAAAGTTTCTCTAAGATGTGGCTCTATAGATCAGGTGGATCATGGTCTCAAATGCTAGAGCTAATCAACTGTCTTTTCAAATAATTCCAGGCAACCCAGTATCATTTAAGAACCTCTGCTTGAGGCCATCTCCACTAAAGCCCCGAGTTTAAACAATAATGCAATGTCCATCTTCCCTTCACTCATGTGTTCTGTGTACTGTCTATTCCTGCCTTCAACATCAGTGGTTCTCAACCTTCCTAATGCTGTGACCCTTTAATATTGTTTCTCATACATACCATAAAATTACTTCGCTACTACTTCACAATAGTAAGTTTGCTTCTGTTTTGAGTCATGATGTGAATATCTGATACGCAGGATATCTGATATGCAATTCCTGAGAAAAGGTTATTCAACCCCTAAAGAGGTCATTTTCAAAGGGGTTAGGAACCACTGTTCTAGATCACCTGACTCTTCAGGAGAAGAACCGAGGAATTTGCCTATCCTACACTCTCTTTAATCCCCCCAATCATGGTACCACACATACTAGGTAAATATTCCATGAACACATCTTCTTCAATACAGAAAATAATGAAGCGGTGCTTGAGCTGGTCAGTGAAGAGCTGATGTTCATGACTCAAAGGCTCATGCTGTACCAACCCAATTTTTAAAAAAAAGCATAGTAGGTAGATGAAATTCAGCTGAATCCAAAAGATATGTATGATCAAATCCAAAGACAGTGATTGACTTGATAAGCAGCCACCATCTGCTAATGAGTTTTTCCTCCTGAAAGAAAAGTAGAAATAAAATTGTTGCCCAAGATGATACAGTGCCTTTAATGAGAGGGCAAAGGACCTCAATTCCAGTGGAATGGAATTAAAAGAAAAAAAAAAAGTTGAGTTGACAGCATCCAGCTCTCAGCTGGCAATCAATGGGTATAGAGGGAAATGAATTCAGCCTTTTGTTAGATTAACTGCTGGCCTTGTAAAACGGAAGCCACCAAGAAACTGTGCCAAGTTTGGGGTCCACTAAATCAGTCAGAAGTTTCTATCACTGAAGTCTCCCTGAAAATGGTTGTCTGGGACAAGGCACACAGCAGCTGCTGTCTGAGGCCTACCTAGCAAGACAATGCTTATTCAGGTGGCCATGCCAGCTCAGCTGCCCCCATGGCCAAGACAGAGAGGAACTTTTCTGACTGAACTAAATCCTCCAAGCCTCATTAAATCACACTTTAGTACCACATTGTTCGGCCATTGCTGTTCCCAGTGTTGTATGTCAAACCTGTCCCCTCACCGTCTCGGATAATAAAATGTTTTATGGTTTTGCTGGATGATTGCTCCGCGTCCCCTTTATTTTGAAAATGGCACATAATAAATACCCCCGCAGAGCCGAGTCTGGCTTGATGGAAAACACTGCGCTAGCAGGGCCAAAAGCAATCAGCCTCACCCAGAAAAGACAGCACAGCTGGTGGGGAGGCTGGAACTGTGTCCTTTGCAAGCATTTCCTCCGCCATTCATAAAAAAGAGCACATCCAAGAGGATGTGGTTCTGTGCCCCCCAGAGAAGCGGCACCGCCAGTTCAGACAGTTGGTTCCCTCATAGGTCAGCCTATGGCTGGCCACAATGACCACCCCTAAATTCAGTCAAAGATACACCACAGAATGAAGAGCTGGGCTCAGGCACTGCATGTTAAGGAAGGGCTGATGGCTCACGGTAAGCACAGGAGAGTCAGACAGACATTGTGATTCTGGGCATGTCTGCACCTTCCCTCTGAAGGCTACCGGGACCCGTGCTATCATTTCTTTGTCTGAGAGTGAAACTGCCGTTCCCTCTCAACCAGCCCAATTTAGCTCATAAAGGAGAAACTTATCTATAATCAAGAACATATGGAATTCTGACTCAACCTCAGCCTGATACTTTGATAGCCCAATTCAATTATTTTAATAATACATAGGCTTGAGTTTTAATCCGACCTAGTTGAGTCGACTTTTCAAAAATGAAACTTTGATGCCTTTTTTTGTTAAAAAAGAAAAAAAAATTAGCATTTGACTTTGGTTTTAAGTTCCTAAATTGGAGTGATAGATTCCACTCTGGCTTTGGAGCTTTAGTTAAGTGCTTGGCTTCAGTCAGGCTCCTGATTGTGGATCCCACCATGCCTGTGAATTGCATGCTCAACGGGACGACTGCAGCCAGCACATCCTGCATATCATTTATCCCAAAGTCAGCGAGCGCCACTTGCCATTCAGGAGTTACAAGCATGTGTCTCCATTGCTGTGTATTAAATCATTTCTTTTTTTCTCTGCTAACAGTTATTTGGAAATGGAAGGCCTCTCTTTCAATTACTCGGAAGCATTCTGATTTATCCAGAGAACTTGTTTGCTTCCTAGCAGAAAATGCAAACATCAACCATCTTCAAAAGGTGAGCCCATGCATTTATTCGTGGTCACTAATGGCCACCCTTAATCAATGACACTATCTTTTAAGGGAAGAAATGAGTCAAATTTGTCTTGTAAGTAAGAGATAATTCATTAATGAGGTTATTACTCTTCCCAACCAGGACATTAGCCAGCAACTGGCAAAAATGGGTTCTTCTACCAAGGTCCTATCAATCTAACAAAGGCAAGTGTGTCTCTATCATGAGTCTCATTTCCAACTTAAAAAACTTTCTCCAAAGTGAGAGAGCTTTGTAGTCACTGCAGCACTCAAGGGCAGCACACAGCAAATGAGAGGAGACGCAGCTATTGATTTTCATGAGATGCTGGGACCAAGCAGCTAGGTCATCTCCAGCCAGCTGTTGCTAATACAGACTAAAATGACAATAAGCCACCACCTCCAAGAATAAATCAGCACTCCTCTGAAAGCATTCAAGATGTGGGAGGTTAAAAGATTAACCAGTTGTATTTGCATAATTCTTAGAGTATACCCTAGAATGAGAAATCTCCTGGATGACGCTTGGAGGTTCCAGAAGGTTCCAGCGGTCTTACCGGCTTCCATTTCTAATCTACAGACATGTCGATAGCATTCAGAGAATAGATAAGGGTCAGGGAGTGGCTTGAAGATATGGCATCTGTAACATTTTTGCTCATTTATAAATTACGTATATCCATCTTAATTATGAGACACGGTCTTAATTGGTGAAAAATAGGTGTTACTCATGTAATAGGCATTATATAAGAATGAGATCAAGCATAAATCTGTAAATCTCTCGTTTCTTGGGATAGACTGGCTATCCCAGTCCTTTCTAGTGAAAACAAACATGCTAGCTGCCTAGATTTTTGTGTTAATCCATATAAATGTGAGAATGAACCAGCAAGAAAGTAATGAATTTTCAGAGGCCAAAAACTAAATGAAGATTGATCCTGAGAAGTTCAATGGAGCAAGGAGGCAACATCAGGGCATTTGCTTAATCTGATAAATTTAAGCTTCAATTTTCACAGCCTGATGGGCCGAAGAGTACAGGAAATAAGAACCATGATCTCTGCACAGAGTCAGGGCTGAGATCCCCGAGAAGCAACACCCCGTACCAGATGGAAATAACTTCCCCTTCCCTGAGGGGGTAGCTGAAAAACTGGACTGTTTTACACCTTGACTAAAGAAGAAACACGCCTTCAGAGTTTGCAGCCCATAAATTACCCTGATGTTGCTTTTCAGCCTACAGTTACTATGCCTTAGGAACACATCTCAAGCTATAACAACTCCACCTGATCCCTCCCTGAAATGGGATCTTGTGACAAGAAACAATAACAAAAGATCGCTGGTCATGGAAAGGAAACATGGCAAACTGTAGGGCTGAAGAAACAGTTATCAACAGATCCATCCCAGAATATTTGAAACACAAAGACTCAGACCACCAAAGTAAAACACTCTATGAAGTCATGGGAATCAAACTCCACGAAGAAAGCATCTTACCTCAATGCAGACAAGGGGACTCTTGTACACTGCTGGGCAGAATGAAAACTAACCCAGCCTGTACGGAAGGCAGTATTGAGTTTCTTCAAAGACTAAAATGGAAGTCCCTAAGACCCAGTTGTAGCATGCTTGAATTGTAACCCAGAGGACTTGAGATCAACTTGGCACGGAGATGCCTGCCCATCAGTGCTTATTGCAGGACTATTCACAACACTCAAGTTATGCAACCAACCTAGGTATCCAACAGAGGAATGGATAAAACAAATGCAGTATCCATAGTTAATGGAATTTTATCAGTCGTAAGAAAGAATGGAGCCATTTGCAAGAAAATAGAGACATGTGAAAATAATAATAGTAAGATAATTAAGGTAGTTTCAGAAAGACAAATGTTTTCTCCCATTTCTAACTCTAGATTTTATATAGTCTCATAATATCATGTATGCTTATGTGACATAAAAGTAGACATGAAACTGGGAACAAAGAGGATTGATGAGAGGGAGTTGGGGCTATGGGGACAAATATGTTCATCATGCAATATATACTTTAAGAAAAATTAATAATTTTAAGCCATATATAATCATACATGTATGATTTTTTAATGAAAAAAAGAAAATACATGTTGGAGGCACAAAAATAAATTATCAAACCTATTTGTCCGGAAAAAATATATTTGAAATTAAAGCCCAAAAGATAACTTCAATAATAGATTAGATCAGGCAAATAATACCAATAGTGATGAAAAATTTGCAAAACTTCAGACCTAGAAGGACAAAAATTTAAAATTGCTTAAGAGACCAGAATTCAGATTGAAGTGGACTTTCAAATATTAAACTAAAGCTGCAGAAGAGGAAGAGAAGACACAGAGAAGAGCTAATTATGATGAAACAGTAAAGGATTTCCCAAACTGAGGGACAGGACATTGAAAGACTCCAGTAGAATTTTAAAGATTTATTTTATTTGTGTGAAGGGGTTGTGTGTGTGTGTGTGTGTGTGTGTGTGTGTGTGTGTCTGTCTGTCTGTCTGTGTCTGTGTGTGTCTGTGTGCGTGTCTGTGTGTGTCTGTATGTGTGTCTGTGTGTATCTGTGTGTCTGTGTGTGTGTCTGTGTGTGTCCATGTGTATCTGTGTATGTGTCTGTGTGTGTGTCTGTGTGTGTCTGTGTGTGTCTGCGTGTGTGTATGTGTGTGTGTGTGTGTGTGTCTAAGTGCAAGTGCCCTCCGAGTCCAGAAGGAGACATCAGATCCTCTAGAACTGAAGCTGTAAGAAGTTATGAGCCACCAGACGTGGATGCTGAGAACAGGAATTAGGTCTGCTGCAAGGGTAGTAAATGTTTTTACCTGCTGAGCCATCTCTCCAACCTCTCAACCAGCAGAATTCTTTGTAAAGAAAAATCTAGCCCTAGATACAGAATACTGAAACTGCAGAACAACACGAAAAAAAGACATGTGAGAATACACACACTTCCCACAAAGGAGGGGCAATTAGTCAGCTGAGTGCTCACAGCAGCCTGAAGGCCGGAGCATACACATAGCTGGGTGCTGAAAGGGAATGCCCTAGAACTGGATCATTCCCAACAATTCTAAGACAAAATCTGACAAATATATAATTCAACCTGGAAAAAATGTACCTCAAAGTATCTGATGAAGAAAATATGAAGTGGAAAGGAAATAGTAAACACAAGTCACCCCTGAGCACATATGTACCGTGTAACATATAAAACACATAGAAATGGGGGCTGGAGAGATGCTTCTACAGTTACAAGTACTTTCTGCTTCCAGAAGACCTGAGTACACTTCCAAGGATCCTTGTCTGGTAGCTCACAACAAAGCTGTTACCCCAACTCTGGGAGATCTCGTGCCTTTGCCCCTACCTCAAGCACCTGCACTCACACATACACATCCCCATACAGGCACACAGAGACATGTGATAAGAAATAATAATAGTAAATCTTTTTTAAAGTACATAAAAACAGAAATTACTTTCTGCATGGCATAACAAAAAGAAAGGGCCTAACTCGCTGGCCTCATACAACACTTCTGGTTGCCTAATTTCTGGTTGCCTTCTTTGTGGAAGTAAGGGCCACCAAGCAACAGTCCTAATCCCCTTCTTTAATTTGTTTTCTCAAAATATTATGGCTGAAACGTTAGAGGTTACAGGATAATTGATACAGAATAACATGCACATAATTTTAAATAGTCACTGGAACAAATTTGACAATTATATATAGCCAAAATGGCCACCTAAAAAGTGTATTTCTTTTTCTCACTTCAGAAAATTCCCTTGTGTCTTTTCCTGTCAATGTACCTTCCCTGGAGACAACCACTGTTCTGACTTTCATAATCCTACATTTTTCATGTCTGTTCCTGAACTTCATGTAAATGGAGTCTTATGAACTATTCTTCCTGGTCCCAGGTGCTTGATATAATATTCTCAAGATTCATCTTTATCTCATATGGATAGATGAATCCTTATGTGACATATGTTGTGTTTGTGTTGCCAAGTAGCATTATGATATATACCCATAAAAATAACTTGTTTATTCTCCTGTAGGCAGATATTGGGGTTATTTCTAGCTTGGAATTGTTACTAATAAGACTGTTGTGAGCATTCTTAATACAAAATTTTTGAAGATACACATTTTTTATATATGTCAAGTAAATACATAGGAATGGAATTTGTTGTGTTGTGGGGTTGGTGTAAATTTATAAATATGTAACTGCCAAGCATTTTCCAAAGTAATTACATATTTATATTCTACCAAGCTGCACTCCTGGTGCTCCAACAACTGATACAGCCAGCTCCTCACACTTCCATCACTCCAGTAGATGTTTATATCCATGCTTCCCCTATGACTACGAATATAGAGAATATTTTCACATGAACATTTGCATGTCTTCTTTTTGGAAATCTCTGTTCAAATGTTTTGTCCATTTTAAATCACATTACCTTTGTGTACACATGCACACACAAACACACACATATGCACAGGTATGGATGCATGTTCAAATCAAGGGACAACTTTCAGGAGTCTGTTCTCTCCTTCCAACATGTGTGTTCTGGGATGGAACTCGAGGATCGAACTCTAGTCCTCAAGCTTGGCAGCAAATGCTCTTGCTCACAGAGCCAGCTCCCTGGCCCTGTTTTGCCTGTTTCTATTGCTTTTCTTTCCTATGTACTGCTGACTTCTAAGAATGCTTTGTATATTCTGAAAATGTCAATTTCGTCGAACATAGGCAGTCTGGTGGGTAATAGTGTTTCACTAGAGTAGCCCATCTTCCTAAAATTAACCTAGGAATTAAATGCAGTCCCACTCAAAAGTCCATTCTGATGTTTTTAGACAGCTGAGAAAGTTTACTTTAAATTTATGTGAAGAAATAAATGTTTATACACAGTTAACTTGACCACGAGGAAGAGGTGTAACATCTAACCTACAGAACTTAGGACATTCTTCAAAAAATAATGTGAGTTTGTGTGAGAAACTCAGAGACAGATTCATAGATATAGATGAATCTATTACGCAGTAAAAATGGCATCAGAATCAATAGGTGAGAACGGAAGGCTTAGTAAATGCCATTACCAAAACTGCCTTGCATCAAAAAGGAAAATAAACCAGATTCCTTCCTTGCTCTGCACACAGAGATGGACTCCAAGGGAACAAGAAACATAAATATAAAAGGTAAGAGAACAAAGTTTCTAGAAACAAGCAAAGCTTTTCTTTATAACATGGCTTGGAAAGGGGCTTTTTAAAACTTCAGATAAGCCATTAGCCAAAACAGTGGAAACTAAGTGCATTAAACGTAAGGACTTCCACTCATCAAAACTCGTCGTGAAAAAGATTCATAAATACCCAGAAAATCAAAGAAGATATGCACAATCTAAATCTTACAAAAGACTGAGGTAACCAAGAAATGCCTTGAAGCCAATGGGCAAAAAACAGAAATCATAATAGAGGGGAGTCATTTTGTTCTGTGTTGTTTTGTTTTAAAATCAGGAAAATGCATGAATAGGCAACATACAAACAAATACCCCCAGCAGGCAATAAGCACATAAGAAAAAACACACCTGGGGCTGGAGAGATGGATCAGCCTGCTCTTCTGAAGGTCCTGAGTTTAAATCCCAGCAACCACATGGTGGCTCACAACCACCGCTAAAGCGATCTGATGCCCTCTTCTGGTGTGTCTGAAGACAGCTACAGTGTACTTAGATATAATAATAAATAAATCTTTAAAAAAATAACACATCAGAGAATGTGAGTACAAGTAAGAATGCTTACCATGTTGCAGCTATGGAACTCATAGACATGGAAGGTAAAAGAATCCAAGTGCAGGTATGAATATGGACATAGGAACAACTGTCCCCTGCCAGGACCAACACTTGAGGTCATCCCTACTCACAGTAGAAACATAAGCCTAATGGCCCAGAAAGCCTGTTCCTGGTTAGGTAAGATTAGGTAAGCCTACACAGGTGCATAGGAGACATGGTTGTCTATTGTAGCATTGTTCTAGAAAATAAAGATCTGGGGAAATTTGGGATTCATCCCTAGAAGGGCTGACACAATAAAAATGGCTGGCAAAACCAAGACTGGCTAAAAGACAACTAATATATCAAGACAAAAGGCACAAATATGTGTTCGAAGGAATTAAAAAGAAAGTCATATGTAGAAAAGCCTAGAATAAGACTATCATAAATAAGTCTAACACAAAGTAGGAAAGTTGAGGTAAGGAAATTTTTAGTGAAAAATTTTACAAATAGAAAACAACCTTAAAACTTGAACAAAATCCTGTGAAAATGAGTTCAAGCTTATTCATTGTCTTTCCTGCCATTTCATGTATCAGGTCTCAGCAGTCTGAAGTTGAGCTTTATTCAGGGTGAGAGATATGGGAGGAATTTCGTTCTTCTATACAGCTATCTAATTTGACCAGCAGCATTTGCTGAATATGCTATTTTCTTCCACGTGTATTACTGGTTTCTTTATCAAAAACCAGGTGGCTGTAGGCAGTCATTAAAATCAACAATTAGGGCTGGGGAGTTAAGACGATTCTCAACTATCCTCCCAGAAGACCTGAATTTGATTCCCAGGATCTTCATGGCTGCTTAGAGCTGTCTATAACAGTTCCCAAAAATGCAATGCCCTCTCCTGGCCTCTTTAAGCACCAGGCACACATGTGGTACAGGTGTACATGCAGGCAAGACATTGATAAACATAAAATAAATAATAAAATACTGTTTAGGAGTTCAACAGTTAGCAAATGGAATCTCATGAAATTAAAAGCTTTCTGAATATCAACACTCTAGTGAAAGGAATGCTAGAGAACATGAAAAATTCTTCCCCAGCAATACATTGGACAGAAGGCTATTATCTATAGATTAAGTGCTGTCAGTAAGCACTTCCTGGCACCAGCAATAGGGTCTGGGTTAGTTATCAGAAGATGGGATGGATCCCTAGGTGGGGCAGTCTCTGGATGGTCTTTCCTTCAGTTTTTGCTCTTTGTCCCTTCATTTCCTTTTGACTGGAGGAATTCTGAATTAATATTTTGAGGTGGGTGGGTGGCCCCATCCCTCACCTGGGGGTCATGACTACCCACTGGATATGGTCTCTACAGGTTCTATCTCTCCTTTGTTGGGTATGTCCACTAAAGTCCTCCCTGTTGGGTCCTAGGAACTTCTTAGGTCCCTGGCATCTGGGACTTTCTAGTGGCTACTCTCAGGTCCCCCTCCACCACTGCTACACACCTACCTCAAATTCCTGACCCTCTGTGCTTCTCCCCATCTCCTCCCATAAATGAACTGACCCCCTTTCCCCTCCCCATCTTCTCTCCCTCTACTTCCCAGAGATTATTCTCTTCCTGCTACTGGGTAGCACTGTAGCAGCCATACTTTGCTGTGATCTTCTTTCTTCTTGGGTTTCATATGGTCTGTGAGTTGTATCGTGGGTATTCTGAGCTTCTTTTTGGCTAATATCCACTTATCAGTGAGTACGTACCATGTGTGTTCTCTTGTGACTTGGTTACCTCACTCAGGAAGATATTTTCAAGTTCCATCCATTTGCCTAAGAATTTCATGAAATCATTGTTTTTAATAGCTGAGTAATACTCAATTGTGTAAATGTACCACATTTTCTGTATCCAGTCCTCTGTTGAGGGACATCTGGGTTCTTTCCAGCTTCTGGCTATTGTAAATAAGGCTGCTATGAACATAGTGGAGCATGTGTCCTTATTACATGTTGGAACATTTTCTTGGTGTATGCCCAGGAATGGTATAGCTGCAGGTGCTACTATATCCAGTTTTCTAAGGAGCTGCCATACTGATTTCCAGAGTGGTTGTACCAGCTTTCAATCCCACCAGCAATGGAGGAATGTTCCTCTTTCTCCACATCCTTGCCAGTACCTGCTGTCACCTGAGTTTTTGATCTTAGCCATTCTGGTTGGTATGAAGAAGAATCTCAGAGTTGTTTTAATTTGCATTTCCCTAATGACTACAAATGATGAACATTTAAGTGCTTCTCAGCCTTAATTCCTCAGTTGAGAATTCTCTGTTTATCTCTGTATCACATTTTTAATAAGGTTATTTGGTTCTCTGGAGTCTAGATTCTTGAGTTCTTCGTATATATTAGATATTAGCCCTCTATCAGATGTAGGGTTGGTAAAGATCTCTTTCCAATCTGTGGATTGATGTTATTTCCTCTTGACAGTGTCCTTCACCTTATAGAAGCTTTTCAATTTTATGAGGCCCCATTTGTCTATTGTTGATCTTAGAGTATTAGCCATTGGTGTACAGGAGAATTCAAAAATGTAAACATCAAGAAAAGGAGCAATCCAGTTTTTTTAATGGTCATGAAACTATACAGAGAGTTCCCAAAAGATGAAATGTGAACAGCTAAAAAACATTTTAAACAAATGTTCAACATCCTTAACTACCAAGGAGACAGGTGAAGTTTCTTAGTCAAGAGCAAAAGACCAGTTCCACTGAAACTGTTTGGTCTCTGGTAGAAAAGTAGATTTGCTGCTTTGAGCACAATTTGGTCTACAGATGTATAGGAGGAATTGCTATCATCAAAATGGTACCCTTTCCCATCTTTATCTTTTACAAAGGCAGTATGATGTTCTCTTCCCATCCCTCCATTGTGGCTGGAAACAGCCACCAAATTACATATGCAAGAACCTGCATTAGAATTAATTAGGAATTCTGACACATCAAGTCATTGATAGGAAAAGTCAATTCAAGTATCTAACTTGCCTCTCAGATATCGACTTTAAGAAAAGCTTGAAATATCCTGGAGACAGGAACCATAAATCTAATTTCCTTGTGGTTTGCTGATGTTCTATACATTTCAGACAATTTCACCGATCTTGAGCCCCTTGACTTTCTTCTGTTGTAAAACACTAATGCAATCTTTTAATCTCTCACAGGGTTTTATTTGAGGGAAATATCATCTACATGTTCATGGTTTTCAAAATCCTCAGCTGTGTTTTCACAAAAAAAAAAACCTTTCCTTTTCAAATCAGGATCCAAATCCAAAGAGGGAAGAGAAAAACTGTATACACTCTAATTAATGAAACCCCTAGAAGTCATAAAAGAGAGACTCTCTACTGGTAGTATCCAGAAGGGTAGTTATCCACCAATAAAAACAGAAACCTGCAATGAGGAGGTTCACAAAGCAAGTGTAAGTCTCTCATCAGATTTCAACTTGTGTGGCCTCAAGGTGAAACACAATGGAAATTTTAACTGAAATATTCTATTAGTACATTTACAGGCTTGCATTTACAAGCATAATAATCTAGAAAATCAAGGATAAATCACTTTTAAGTATAGAAAAACAAAAGAAACTGCTTTGAGATTTGAATGTGCTGTATTTACACAATGGAATATTATTTGGCCATTAATCAATAAAATTATGACTTTCAGAGGTAAGTGGGTGGACCTTGAAGCCATTTTTCTGAATGGGTTAATGCAGAATCAGAAAACCATGTTTTTTATTCTCTCTCATTTACTAGTGTTACCCTTGAATTTTCAGATATGTATATTTCATTTGGAATAGACATAGAGGTCAGAAATTAATAAGGAACCATGGGGAGTAGCTTTCAAATGAAGGAATATAGCATGCACTGTTATAAAGGGTTAAAGGGAACAATGGGGTATGAAGGGTTAAGTTAGAGTGAAGGAGGAGTAGAGAAAAACATATGGAGAGGGACAAGTAATACTAAAGATCTTTCAAAAAATTCATAAGGAAACCTACTACTGTAAAAACTTAGATAGAGATAGATAGATAGATAGATAGATAGATAGATAGATAGATAGATAGATAGATAGATAGAAAGATAGATAGATAAATGACACACACATACATACATACATACATACATACACAGACACATAAAATTTTAACATGAAGTTTCTCAATAATGGTGCAGTACTGCCCCACTAGACACCAAAGGTAATAAATTATAAGTCTAGTGCCAGGAACGAATGACTTCTTTTGGAGTTGTTGGCCAGTAAGATCCCGAAGACACCCCTGCCCCAAACATTACATGTATGTGTTATTGACAATCTTGGTTACTGTGCTAGATAGTTTTATGTCAATTTGACACAAACCAGGGTTATCTGAAAAGAGGGAAGCTTAATTGAGAAAATGCCTCCATATGATCTGACTGTAAAGCATTTTCTAATTAGTGATTGATGGAGGAAGGCACAGACCATTGTGGGTGGTGACAGCCCTGGGCTAGTGGTCCTGAGATCTATAAGAAAGCAGGCTGAGCCAACCATGAAGAGCGAGCCAATAAGCAGCTCCCCTCCATGGCCTCTGCATCAGTTCCTTGCTCCAGGTTCCTGCTGTATGTGAATTCCTGCCCTTACCGTTTTTTGACAATGAACTGTTATATGGAACTGTGAGTGAAATAAGCCCTTTCCTTCCCAAGTTGCTTTGGTCATAGTGTTTCGTTGAAGCAATGTGAGTCCCTACCAAGACATTTACCCTCCCAAACTTGATTCTAAGACTCTATTTCTGTAGACATCAGATACTTGACTCATGGAGAAATGGAGAAATTAAACTGGTACTGACCTAGAAGCATCATCCCCACTGGCTAACTTTCATACTAATGGAAGGTATTGTGAATGATTCCAGAGAAAAAAGAAATCATCACTATTATCCAGTTGTAAACCTTGTGAGCTATAAGAATGACTAACCTGGCAAGACACACCCATTGGCGCAACAGAGGCATGAACACTGTGAGAATAAGCGACCATTTTCTGAACAGGATTTAAGTCCTGCTCCACAAGATGAAATCCACACTCCTCTCACTGTAACAAAACACCATGACCAAAAGCAACTGAAGGAGAAAAGCTTTTATTTCAGCTTGAAACTCTCAGGTCATTCTTCATCACTGAAGAAAAATAGAAGAGGACTCAAGGTGGGAATCTAGAAGTAAGACCTTAAGCTGCTTTCTAGTTCCATTTTTTCCTATTGCCTTGCTCAGCCTGCTTTCTTTCACAATCCAGTATCACCCTCTCAAGTGTGGCACCACCTATAATGGGCCGGCCCTTTCCCATCAACCATTGATCAAGAAAGTACTCACTCAACAGACTTGCCTACAGAGCAATCTTAATGAAGGTCCTTTCTCAACTGAAAATTCCTCTTCCTAAATGAATGTGCCATATGTTAAGTTAACATAAAACCAACATCACAGAAAATAAAAGACTGCAAAATAGTTATCCCTAAATGGAACATATATACCCCCATCCCCTCCTCCCAAGACTCAGGGATCATTATGGAAGAGGGAGGAAAGAGCATACGAGGCAGAGGCAGCAGATGCCTACAGTGAAAGAGTGTCTTTTGGATACAGCAGAGTAGCTACACATATGAAGCCTCAGTTATTGGGACAGCGTGCACAAAACTTGTGAAAGTCCAAGCAGGACTAGATCTAGGAAGGAGAGATGGTTAAACTACAAAATCCCACCCCTAAATGTGTAGCTGCTGGCAATTGCTATTGTTGGTAAAGGGAGAGTCATTTTTCTCTACGAGTATTGCCTCTGGTAAGTCAACCACACTTCAGTGAAAGACCACATATCCAAGAGTATCTGAGAAACACAAATCACTATTCACATTGTGTTTTGGTTTTTAAGAGGAGGAGACATTAAGTTGGGTGGATAGGAAAGAGGGTGGATCTTGGAAGACTTGAGATGAATATGATCAAAATATATTATACAGAATTCTAAAAGAATCATAATTTTTAAAAAACTTGGAAGCAATAGTTTTAAATGTTCCCATGCAAAATCCCCATAGACATTATTCAATAAATTATACCAAACATTCAAGGAATAATAAGTTTAGTCTTTGCAAGGTCTACTCCAGAATAGAACAAAAGAGAACATATTCCTTAATTCAGTTCACTTTATTGGTTTGGCAACACAACCTTAATTCTAAAGCTGGCAAAGATAATTATAGAAAAGAAAATTATGTATGCAGCCCCATCCATGAACACAGATGCAATATCACTAAGTAGAAATCATCAAACCAAATCTAACAATTTATTAAAAATATCACGAACAACTTGAATTTGTAACAGGATTAAAAGGATTAAAAGTCAGCTTAACATTAGGGAATCAAGCTAACATATTTCACTACATTAGAAGATAGAATAAAGTATGGTCATTTTGATAAATGCAAAAGAGGTATTGGATAGAATTTCAAATATTTTTCAGAAGAAAATGAAAATTTCTTAGCTGATAAATAACATTCACAGAAAATCCATAAATCTTCATTGTTTTGACTTAGACAAAGCTTTCTTAGATGTTGCACTAAAGGCACACATAGCTAAAAAATAAAGGAGATACAGCCAGTGTTACCTAACTGAAATACTTTTATGCTTAGGAGAATACTGTCAGACTGTGGTATAAAAACATGATCAAAAGCATTATCCCTCAAAATCGGAGGAAGACCCAAGATACCTAGAACAATACTGAGCAGAATACTATCTTCTGGAGAGATAGCCATCCTAGAATTCAAGTTGTATTACAGAGCTATCCTAATAAAACTAGCTTGGTGTTGGCATAAAAGAAAACAGACACATGGGTCAATGGAATCTAATTAAAGACCTAGACATACCTACAGACACCTTACTTTTTATAAAGAAGCCAGAAATACACGCTAGAAAACAGGCAGCATCTTTAATAATCTTTGAAAAGTCTACTCCAAAATAGATCAAAAAATAGACTATTCCTTAATTCAATTCAAATTATTGATTTGGCAGCACAAACTCAATGGCTGCATAGAAAAAGTAAAAAATAGATCCGTACTTACCATTCTGCACCAAATTCAACTTCAAATGGATCAAGGACCCCAACATAAGACCAGAAACACTGAACATGATAGAAGAGACATTGGGAAATAGCCTTGAACTTGTTGGACCAGGAAAAGACTTTCTGTGCAGACACTAGGAACAACAACTAATAAAAGGGATCTCATGAAGCTGAAGAGCTCCTGTACAGTAAAGGATACCATAATTTTAGCAAATAACAGGCTACAGGAAAGGTATTTATAAATTATCCATCTTGTAGAGGTTAGTATCTAAAATATATAAAAAACAAAAATTGAACATCAAGAAAATAAATAACCCAGTTAAAGATGGGGTATAGAATTAAGCAGAGTTCTCAAGAGAAGAAACACTAATAACCGAGAAACACTTAAGGAAATGTTCAATATTCTTACACATCAGGTAAATGCAAATAAAAACCACTTTATCCCAACCAGACTGGCCAAGATTGATAAAATAAATGACATCACATGGTAGTGAGGATGGTGGGAAAGGAGACACTTACGGGAGGTAGCGGTGCAAATTGGTACAGCCACTATGGAAATCCTCAGGAAGCTGAAACTAGATCTACCTCAAGATCCAGCTACACGAATCTACATTCTACTACAAAAATATATATGCATCCATATTTACTGCACCTCTATTCATAATAGCCAGAAACTGGAAATAGTCTATATGTCCATCAACTGATGAATGGATAATGAAAGTGAAGTACATTTACACAGTGCAATATTAAAGAGCTGTGAAAAAAATAAAACTTTTAGGTAAATGGATGGATCTAGAAAAAAAACATTCTGAAGGAGATATCCTAAACTCCAAAAGATAAATATGTGTTCTTTCTCATATTGGAGTCATATTTTTAAACTTTTGATAAGAGTTACATTCCAAATAACCAGAGAGGTTAGTAGAACTCCCAAGAAAAAGGAAATGGAATCTAGTGTTATGTAGAGATAAAGGAGAAACTGAAATGGGATTAAATCTGGGGGGCAGTGGGGCAGTAGGAGAGTGGAGATTGGAATATGGGGAGAGGCAAGTAACATAAAGTCCATTTGAAAAACCGTATGAAACCTACAACAGTAGAAGCTTCTTAAAATGTAGATACAGATGAAAGGATTCAAATGGAGTCGCAAAATAATAGTTACAACTCAACACTTTATGGCACCAAGTAAAACCTCCAGTGTCGGGATTAGATCACATCTTACTGAATCATTGGCCAAAGGGGTTCCATGAACACCCCCACCCCAAAGATCACAAGCTATTGCTAAGGCTATTAGTTGCTCCCCATAACCTAATGATGCGATTTTATTGCTAAACGCAACTCTTATGTCATTTGCATGGAGAACTCAAGCTGAAGCCTCACTGAGTTACTCATATTGACTAGCATTTATGGTGCTGGAAGGTACTGTCCATGCTACCAGAAGAGAAAGGTGCTCATCAATATCACCCAGCTAAAAACTCTGTGAGCTGCCTGCAAGATATACTAGCGCACTTGTGGAACAAATGTTATGAGAAGAACTAACCACTTTTTTATTAGATTTAAGGCCCTCTCCACAAGATAAAATGCATACCTGACACTGCTAAAGCAGCCAAGAATTTGAGACTAGATCAGCCATAGGCCTAAGGGAAAAACCTAATTCTTATTCTACTGAGAGAACAGAAAAATAAAATGATTCCTAGTGGCAGAATGGTATACCCATAGATCAGTGCCTTGCTTAACCATATCCGAGAAGCTTCTTCTTGCAGTAGATGGGAACAAATAAAGAAACCCACAACTGGAAATGTACAGAGAATGAGAGACATTGGAAGACTCAGACTTAATGGAATATCTTCACCAAACTGCTCCCATCAAGGCTCCAGGGTCTATGTGAAACAGAAGGCAGAGTGACAGTAAGAGCCAGAGGTAATGGTGTGTCACTGGGTGTATCAGCTGCACTCCAGGGAGTAGAGGGTGACACAAAACAAACTCCATGGCTATATTTTTGTGTGGGGGGTTTTTTTTGTTTATTTTGTTTTGTTTGGGAATATTTTTGTCTAAGGTCTTTTGCTTGTTTATTTTAATTGCTTGTGTTTTATGGAGTTTTGTTTTGTTTTCTGTTATAGAGAAAGAGAGAAACATAGAGTTGAGTGGGTAGGGAGGTAAAGAGAATTAGGGAGGAGCTGGGAAGAGCATAAATAAGTTGTTTGAAATTTTAATCTTAAAAAGTGGAGGGGGCTGGAGAGATGGCTCAGCGGTTAAGAGCACTAACTGTTCTTCCAGGAGTCCTAAGTTCAATTCCCAGCAAGTACATGATGACTCTCAACCATCTATAATGGGATCTGATGCCTTCTTGTGGTGTCTGAAGATACCTACAGTGTATTCATATACATAAAATAAACAAATAAATCTTTTTAAAAAGTGGAGAAAGAAGGGAGAAAGGAGAGGAAAATCAAGAATATGGAAAGATCACATCTGGGGAATGAAATCCAAAAGCACAAATCTAGTAAGAGACCGTATCTCAACTGCATGAATAACACAACTCAAAATAAGGAAATCTGATCAATATTTTTCAAAAAGTGGAGGGGAAATGAAAAATATGTTCTGTATAATTAACAATCCCCATTCCAAAGGGTTGAACAAAAATAAGAAATAACAACAACAACAAATATTGGCAGTGATGTAGCAAAATGGAATTCTTGTGGAGAGATAAAACAGTATAGTTATTTTGGAAAACAGTGGCCTCAAAAGATTATGGTAATACCCAGAATGCTATTAGGTATGTAAGAGGATTTAAGAGAACAGAAAACTTTTGTTTACACAAAAACTTTTATAGTGATATTTGTAACAGTTTTCATAATAGCCAAAATACAGATAGTAGTAAGCAAAATGTTCAATCACCTGGCAGTTGAATAGTTAAATGAAATATGGCATCTCCATAGAATGTAAAATTTGTCAATAAAAAATAAAATAATAAGTGCTATAATAGATGAATTTTCCACTGAATGGTTATAGCTCCTTTGTCAAAGATCAAGTGACCATAGGTGTGTGGGTTCATTTCTGGGTCTTCAATCCTATTCCATTGATCTGCCTGCCTGTCACTGTACCAATACCATGCAGTTTTTAACACTATTGCTCTGTAGTACTGCTTGAGGTCCGGGATACTGATTCCCCCAGAAGTTCTTTTACTGTTGAGAATAATTTTAGCTATCCTGGGTTTTTTGTTATTCCAGATGAATTTGAGAATTGCTCTTTCTAACTCTATGAAGAATTGAGTTGGGATTTTGATGGGGATTGCATTGAATCTGTATATTGCTTTTGACAAGATGGCCATTTTTGCTATATTAATCCTGCCAATCCATGAGCATGGAAGATTTTTCCATCTTCTGAGATCTTCTTTGATTTCTTTCTTCAGAGACTTGAAGTTCTTGTCATACAGATCTTTCACTTGTTTGGTTAGAGTCACACCAAGATACTTTATATTGTTTGTGGCTATTGTGAAGGGTGTTATTTCCCTAATTTCATTCTCAGCCTGTTTATCATTTGAGTATAGGAAGGTTACTGATTTGCTTGAGTTAATTTTATATCCAGCCACTTTGCTGAAGTTGTTTATCAGCTGTAGGAGTTCTCTGGTGGAATTCTTGGGTCGCTTAAGTATACTATTATATCATCTGCAAATAGTGATAATTTGACTTCTTCCTTTCCAATCTGTATCCCTTTGCCCTCCTTTTGTCTAATTGCTCTAGCTAGAACTTCAAGAACTATATTGAATAAATATGGAGAGGGCAGCCTTGTCTAGTCCCTAATTTTAGTGGAATTGCTTCAAGTTTCTCTCCATTTAGTTTGATGTTGGCTACTGCTTTGCTGTTTATTGTTTTTACTATGTTTAGGTATGAATTCCTCATCTTTCCAAGACTTCTACCATGAAGGAGTGTTGGATTTTGTCAAATGGTTTCTCAGCATCTAATGAAATGATCATGTGGTTTGGTTTTTTTTTTTAGTTTGATTATGTAGTAGATTACATGGATGGATTTCCGTATATTGAACAATCTCTGGAACCCTGGAATGAAGCCTACTTGATAATGGTGAATGATTGTTTTGATGTGTTCTTGGATTCAGTTATCAAGAGTTTTATTGAGTATTTTTTGCATCAATGTTCATAAGGGAAATTGATCTAAAGTTCTCTTTCTTTGTTGGATCTTTGTGTGGTTTGGGTATCTGCAAAATTTGTGGATTCATAGAACAAGTTGGATAGTATTCCTTCTGTTTCTATTTTGTGGAATAGTTTGAAGAGTATTGGTGTTAGGTCTTCTTTGAAGGTCTGATCTTCCATACTCATGGATTGGCAAAATTAATATAGCAAAAATGGTCATCTTGCCAAAAGCAATATACAAATTCATTGCAATCCCCATTAAAATCCCAACTCAATTCTTCATAGACTTAGAAAGAGCAATTCTCAAATTCATCTGGAATAATAAAAAACCCAGGATAGCTAAAACTATTCTCAACAGTAAAAGAACTTCTGGGGGAATCAGTATCCCGGAACTCAAGCAGTACTACAGAGCAATAATGTTAAAAACTGCATGGTATTGGTACAGTGACAGGCAGGTAGATCAATGGAATAGAATTGAAGACCCAGAAATGAACCCACACACCTATGGTCACTTGATCTTTGACAAAGGAGCTACAACCATCCAGTGGAAAAAAGACAGCCTTTTCAAAAAATGGTGCTGGTTCAACTGGAGGTCAGCATGCAGAAGAATGCAAATAGATCCATTCTTATCTCCTTGTACTAAGCTCAAGTCCAAGTAGATCAAAGACCTCCATATTAAACCAGACAAACTGAAAATAATAGAAAAGACACTGGGGAAGAGCCTTGAACACATGGCACAGGGGAAAATTTCCTGAACAGAACACCAATAGCTTATGCTCTAAGATCAAGAATTGACAAATGGAACTTCATAAAATTTTCTATAAGGCAAAGGACACTGTTAATAGGACAAAACAGCAACCAACAAATTGGGAAAAGATCTTTACCAACCCTACATCTTACAGAGGGCTAATATTCAAGATATACAAATAACTCAAGAAGTTAGACTCCAGAGAGCCAAATAACCCTATTAAAAAATGGGGTACAGAGCTAAACAAAGAATTGTCACCTGATGAATATTAAATGCCTGAGAAGTGCCTAAAGAAATGTTCAACATCCTTAGTCATCAGGGAAATGCAAATCAAAACAACCTTGAGATTTCACCTCACACCAGTCAGAATGGCTAAGATGAAAGACTCAGGAGACAGCAAGTGCTGGTGAGAATGTGGAGAAAGAGGAACACTCCTCCACTGCTAGTGGGATTGTAAGATGGTACAAGCACTCTGGAAATCAGTGTGGCAGTTCCTCAGAAAACTGGGCATGACACTATTGGAGAACCCTGTTATACCACTCCTGGGCATGTACCCAGAGCATTCCCCAGCATGTAATAAGGACACATGCTCCACTATGTTCATAGCTGCCCTATTTATAATAGCCAGAATCTGGAAAGAATGCAGATGTCCCTCAATGGAGGAATGGATACAGAAAATGTGGCATAAACTATGGAATGCTACTCAACTATTAAAAACAATGAATTCATGAAATTCCTAGGCAAATGGGTGGAACCAGAAAATATCATCCTAAGTGAGGTAACCCAGTCACAAAAGAACACACATGGTATGCACTCACTGATAAGTGGATATTAGCCCAGAAGCTCTGAATACCCAAGAAACAATTCACATATCAAATGATGCACAAGAAGAAGGAAGGAGAGGGCCCTGGTCCTGGAAAGGCTCAATGCCTTTCAGGCAGTATAAGGGAATACTAGGACAGGGAAGAGGGAGGGTGGTGATTGGGGAACAAGGGGAGGGAAGAGGGCTTATGGGACTTATGTGGAGGGGGGAATTAGGAAAGGGGAAATCATTTGAAATGTAAATAAAGAATATATCAAAAAAAGAGACAGAGTACATGAGACATGGTCTCAAAACAAGAAAACATGTTTAAGGAATATTGCAACCATTTGAAAATAATCTGAGTTTGTATTCAATATACAATGATTAGAAAAAATATAAAGACAATAGATTTTATATATTAATTTATAAATAATAAAAATGAAAGCATGCCAGTTCAGGGTAAATATGCATTATGTATTATGACAAGACAAAGCATCACTTTATGTACATATGTGATTATGCAAATCATTAAAATGTTGAGCAAAGGAATGCTTCAGAAATAAAATAGTTATTGTAAAGTGAAAAAAATAAATTAAAAAAAAGAAAAGAAAAGAAAAGAAGAAATTGTGCCAAAAAGAAAAAAAAGATGAATTTTGAAGTTATTGGGGCAAGCATCAGAAGCCAATCAGCAAATGTCACATATTCTATTTTTATATAGTATGAAAATGGACAGATCAAATATAATCTGTTTTGCAGAAACAAAAATTATATTCATGGCTCCATAGATAGATCCTGGGAAGGACTTAATGTTAGGATGGACTGTGAGTGATTTCCATAGATACAGGTTTTTTTTTGATGAAAAATAAAAGGTTTCTAATATTAACTTGTAGTGATGGTAGAGCCATTTTGTGATTTACAATAAACACTGAGTTATAGTTAAGTGAATAAATTGTATTATATGTAAATTGTATCATAATAAAGCAGATTTCTAGGAAACAGAGGCTTACCATCTGTTCAACATTGTAATGCAGAGCCTAAACAGATGAAAATCAATGAAAGAAGAAAGAAAAGGAGGGAAAGCAAAAGTAAATGATATGGGAATAGTCCTGCCCTCAGAGCACAGAGGCAGGCAGAATTCTTGTTAGTTCGAGGCCAGCCTGGTGAGTTCTAGGCCATTAAGAGCTACATAATGAGTACCTGTCTTAAAAAAAAAAAAGACACAGAAATAGAAAATATAAATAAAACTGAAAAACAATTATTGAAATTGACAATATTGATATAACATGATTGCCTAAAGGAAACTAGCTTATTTAAATTAACAATAAAGTTAATGTTGTTAAATACAGAAATCAATGTTTTGAAAATCAATTTAAGTACAGCTCACATCTGCACCCAAGATCTAAGGCTGTTCCACAGCCCTCTGTACACAGGTCCTGCCAGGAGAGAACTGATCTCCCAGGAGTGCTCTCACTCCCAGGCTCAGAGGTGATATCACCACTTTCTCTCTAATAACTTTCCAAAGTAGTACCAACCAGGAGCGCACAGAGCACAGGAACAATGGAGCAGCTGGGACAGGGTCCTTCCAGTCACCATCTCTACCCAGGAGCTTAAGATATTCCACAGTCCTCCACACAGACCCTGCCAGAAGACAGCTGGTCTCCCAGGAGTGCTGACACAGGCTTACAGTCCCCAAAGGAAGAAGAAGCTCCAGCCAGAGACAGCAAGACCAACTAACACCAAAGATAACCAGAGGAGAAAGACAAGAACAAGAACCTTACAGAACAGAAACCAAGGCTACTTGGCATCATGAGAAACCAGTTCTCCTACAACAAGTATTGAATACCCCAACACAATGAAAAAGCAAGACCTGGATTTAAAATCATATCTCATGATGCTGATAGAGGACTTTAAGAAGGACATAAATAACTCCTTTAAAGAAATACAGGTGAACACAGGTAACAGGTAGAAACCCTTAAAGAAGAAACTAAAGAATCCCTTAAAGAATTAAAGGAAAACACAACCAAACAGGTGAAGGAATTGAACAAAACCATCCAGGATCTAAAAATGGAAGTAGAAACAATAAAGAAATCACAAAGGGATAGAACTCTGGAAATAGAAAACCTAGGAAAGAGATCAGGAGTCATAGACACAAGCATCAACAATAGAACACAAGAGATAGAAGAAAGAACCTAGGTGCTGAAGAAACCATAGAAAACGACACAACAGTCAAAGAAAATGCAAAATGCAAAAGGGCCCTAAACCAAAACATCCAGGAAATCCAGGACACAATGAGAAGGTAACTTAAGGGTAATAGGTATAGGAGAGAGCAAAGATTTCCAACTTAAAGAGCCAGTAAATATCTTCAACAAAATTATAGAAAAAAACATACATAACCTAAAGAAAGAGATGCCCATAAACATACAAGAAGTCTATAGAACTCCAAAAGAAAAGAAATTCTTCCTGTTAAATAATAATCAAAACTCAAAATGCACAAAACAAAGAAAGAATATTACAAGCAGTAAGGGGGAAAGGTCAAGTAACATATAAAGGCAGGCCTATCAGAATTACACTAGACTTCTCGCCAGAGACTATAAAAGCCAGAAGATCTGGGGCAGATGTCATACAGACCCTAAGAGAACACAAATGCCAACCCAGGCTACTATAGCCAGAAAAAAACTCTCAATTATCATCGATGGAGAAACCGAGGTATTCCATGACAAAAACAAATTTACACAATATCTTTCCATAAATCTAGCCCTTCAAAGGATAATAAATGGAAAACTCCAACAAAAGGAGGGAAACTACACCCTAGAAAAAGCAAGAAATTAATCTTCTTTTAACAAACCAAAAAGAAGATAGCTACAAAAACATAATTCTATTTCTATCAACAAAAATGGCAGGAAGCAACAATCAATTTTCCTTAATATCTCTTACTATCAATGACCTCAACTCACCAATAAAAAGACATAGACTAACAAACTGGATATGTAAACAAGACCCACTATTTTGCCACAAGACAAGAAGTCCACCTCAGTAAAAAAGACAGTCACTACCTCAGAGTAAAAGGTTAGAAAAAATTTTCCAAGAAAACGATCCAAAGAAACAAGCTAGAGTAGCCATTCTAATATCAAATAAAATTGACTTCTAATCTAAAGTTATCAAAAAAGATAAGGAAGAACACTTCATACTCATCAAAGGAGAAATCTACCAAGAAGAACTCTCAATTCTGAAAATCTATGCTCCAAATGCAAGGGCTCCCACATTCATGAAAGAATCTTTACTAAAGCTCAAAGCACACATTGTACCTCACACATTAATAGTGAGAGACTTCAACACCCCACTGTCATCAATGGACAAATCATGGAAACAGAAACTAAACAGAGAACCACTGAAATTAACAGAAGTTATGAACCAAATGGATTTAATAGATATCTATAGAACATTTCATCCTAAAACAAAAGAATATACCTTCTCCTCAGCACCTCATGGTACCTTCTCTAAAATTTACCATATAATTGGTCACAAAACAGGCCTCAACAGATACAAGAAGACTGAAATAATCCTATGTAACCTATCAGATCACCACTTCAGATCACCACTGACTAAAGGCAGGTCTTCAATAGCAACAAAAACAACTGAAAGTCCACGTACACATGGAAGCTAAACAACGCCCTACTCAATGATAATATTTTCAAGGAAGAAATAAAGAGAGAAATTAAGGACATTTTAGAATTCAATGAAAATGAAGCCACAACATACCCAAACTTATGGGACACAATGAAAGCAGTATTAAAAGGAAAACTCACAGCGCTGAGTGCCTCCAAAAAGAAACTAGAGAGAACATACAGTAGCAGCTTGACAGCACATCAGAAAGTTCAAGAACAAAAAGAAGCAATTATACCCAAGAGGAATAGACTGCAGGAAATAATCAAACTCAGGGTTGAAATCACCAAATACAAACAAAAAAAAATTATACAAAGAATCGACCAAACCAGGACCTCATTCTTTGAGAAAATCAACAAGATAGATAAACTCGTGGCCAAACTAACCAGAGGGCACATAGTATCTAAATTAACAAAATCAGAAATGATGTACTATAGAGTAATCATGATAAAAAACTGCATAGTATTGGTACAGTGTCAGGCAGGTAGATCAATGGAATATTGATTATCCAGAAATGAACCCACACACTTATGGTCACTTGATCTTTGAAAAGGGGGGTAAAACCATCCAGTGGGGGGGGGACAGCAATTTCAACAAATGGTGCTGGTTCAATTGGTGGTTAGCATATAGAAGAATGTAAAACAATCCATTCTTATCTCCTCGAACAAAGTTCAAGTCCAAGTGGATCAAGGATCTCTGCATAAAACCAGATACACTGAAAAGAAAAGAAAGTAGGGAAAAGCCTCAAACACATGGGCACTGGGGAATATTTCCTGAACAGAACACCAATGGCTTATGCTTTAAGATCAAGAATGACAAATGGGACCTCATAAAATTGCAAAGCTTCTGTAAAGCAAAGGACACTGTCAATAGGACAACATGGTAACCAACAGATTTGGAAAAGATCTTTACTCATCTTACATCCATTAGAGGGATAATATCCAATACACACAAAGAACTCAAGAAGTTAGACTCCAGAGAGTAAAATAACCCTATTAAAAATGGGGTACAGAGCTAAACAAAGAATTCTCAACTGAGGAATACCAAATTGCTGAGAAGCACCTAAAGAAATGTTCAATATCCTTAGTCCAGGGAAATGCAAATCAAAACAACCCTGAGAGTCTACCTCACACCTGACATAATGGCTAAGATCAAAAACTCAGGGGACAGCAGATTCTGAAGATGTAGAGAAAGAGGAACACTCCTCCATTGCTAGTGGTATTGCAAGCTTGTACAACCACTCTAAAAATCAGTTTGATGGTTCCTCAGAAAACTGGACATAGTAATACCTGAGGAGCCAGCTATACCACTCCTGGGCATATACCCAGAAGATGCTCCAACATGTAATAAGAACACATTCTCCACTATGTTCATAGCAACCTTATTTATAATAGCCAGAAGCTGGAACGAACCCAGATGTCCTTCAACAGAGGAATGGATACAGAAAATGTGGTACATTTACACAATGGAGTACTAATCAGCTATTAAAAACAATGAATTCATGAAATTCTTAGGTAAATGGATGGTACTAGAAAATATAATTCTGAGTGAAGTAACCCACTCACAAAAGAATGTACATGATATGAAGTCACTGATAAGTGAATATTATCCCAGAAGCTTGAAATACGCAAGATACAATTCATAGACCACATGAAGCTCAAGAAGGGGGAACAAAATACCCATGGGAGGAAATACAGAGACAAAGTGTGGAGCAGAGCCTGAAGGAAAGAATATCCAGAAACTGCCCCACATGGGGATCTATCCCATATATGGTTACCAAACCCAGACATTAGTGTGGAAGTGCTGGCTGACAGGAGCCTGAAATAGCTGTCTCCTGAGAGGCTGTACCAGTGCTGGCAAATACAGAGGTGGATGCTCTCAGCCAACCATTGGACTGAGCACAGCCTTCCCAATGGAAGAGCTAGAGAAAGGACCCAATGAGCTGAATAGGTTTGCAGCCCCATAGGAGGAACAATATAAATCAACCAAAATCCTTAGAGCTCCCAGGGACTAAACCACCAACAAAAGAGTATACATAGAGGGTCCCATGGCTCCAGCTGCATTTGTAGCAGAGAAAGGCCTTGTTGGACATCAATGGGAGGAGAGATCCTTGGTCCTGTGAAGGCTCAATGCCCTAGTGTAGGGAGAGGGGACCAGGATAGGGGATTTTTGGAGGGGAAACCAGGAAAGGGGATAAATTTGAAATGTAAATTTTAAAAAAAATCTAATAAAATTAGGAGTTATTAAAAAATCAGTTTAATTTCTACACATGATTGATGGCACTTGGAAAGTATGATGTTTTTAAAGATATTAATTAATACTGTTCCTCCAAAGACAGAGACTACTATAAATAAGTCCTATAAGAGAAACACAAAATAGGCATGAAAAACTTGTAAAAACCATTTTGAAACATTGAAGACATTAGAGATATACTAAGTTCGTGGCTTAGAGAGCTTAATTTCGCAAATGATATCAGAGCTTTCAAAATTCATGCATAGATATAATTCCATGGAAATGTCTATATCTATTTATGGAATTTGACAAATGATTCTAAAATAACTGTAGAAAACCAAATGTCAACTGAACAGTCGAGGGTTAGGGAGACTTCTCAGTCAGTAAAGTGCTTGAAGACCTGAGTTCTATACCCAGAACCTACTTACACAAGTCAGATATGGTGTGCACTCTTAGGATCCCTGCCCTGGGGTAATGGAGACAGTAAGATCCCTGGGCTTTGCTGGCCAGCCTAACCTACTTGAAGGTTGCTGGCCACTAAGAGACCATGTTTTTAAAAGATGGGTGATGTTTAAGGAATGACACCAAAGACTGCCCTCTGACTTCCAAGTTCTCATGCAGAAAGCGGAGGGAGGGGAATGTACAAGATATTCCACAGGGACCAAGTAGGCAGCTTGGTGTAGCATGTATGTTCAAGGCCCTGAGTTAAGTCCTTAGTACTAAAAGAAGGAAAAATAATTTTATGACTAATTAATTTTCATGTAAAGTAGATATAGGCTATACAAGGCATGAGGATTGCATAATTTTTCCATAGTTATAGAGAAACTACAGCAATACAAACACAAAACACCAATGTCCATGCACATTAGTGACACGAAGTAAAGACAAGAAAAGGTTTTAGTCTCTTTGGCTCTGTTTGCTCATTTGTATTGCTGCAATGGAATACTGACAGCAGCAATTTAAAAAGGAGAAAAATTGTTTTGGCTCCTAGTCTAAGAAAGCTTAGACCCTGTGGCCAAGTACACTTGGAGAAAATATCATGAGGCAGGAGTGTGTGGTGCAGAGGGCTCTGCCCTTCATGGTGGGTGTGAAACAGAATAGACAGTAATGGACTAAGAACAAGGTGGCCCGATCTCGAAGGAGATGTACCAGTCATCTACTTCCTCCATCTAACACCACACCTCCTAAGGTTTCCAGAGCTTCCCAAGATAACACCAGCATTTCCCTAATGACTTCTCAGCCATTCAAAATTCTTTAGGTGAAAATTCTATGTTTAGCTCTGTACCGCATTTTTTAATAGGGTTATTTGGCTCTCTGGAGTCTAACTTCTTGAGTTCTTTGTACATATTGGATATTAGAATGCAAATCAAAACAACCCTGAGATTTCACCTCACACCAGTAAGAATGGCTAAGATTAAAAACTCAGGAGACAGCAGGTGTTGGCGAGGATGTGGAGAAAGAAAGAGGAACACTCCTCCATTGCTGGTAGGATTAGAAGATGGTACAACCACTCTGGAAATCAGTCTGATGGTTCCTCAGAAAACTGGGCATGACACTTCCAGAGGACCCTGTTATACCACTCCTGCGCTTATACCCAGAGGATTCCACAGCATGCAATAAGGACACATGCTCCACTATGTTCATAGCAGCCTTATTTATAATAGCCAGAAGCTGGAAAGAACCCAGATGTCCCTCAGTGGAGGAATGGATACAGAAAATGTGGTATATTTACACAATGGAATACTACTCAGCAATTAAAAACGATGAATTCATGAAATTCTTAGGCAAATGGTTGGAACTGGAAAATATCATCCTAAGTGAGGTGACACATTCACAAAAGAATACACATGGAATGCAGTCACTGATAAGTGGATATTAGCCCAGAAGCTCTGAATACCCAAGACACAATTCACATATCAAATGATTCCCAAGAAGAACGAAGGAGAGGGCCCTGGTCCTGGAAAGGCTTGATGCATTAATGTAGGGGATTATAAGGACAGAGAAGTAGGAGGGGGTTGATTGGGGAACAGGTGGAGGAAAGAGGACTTATGGGACTTATGGGGAGGAGTAACTGGGAAAGGGGAAATCATTTGGAATGTAAACAAAGAATAAAGAAAATAAATAAATAAATCAAATAACACCAGCAGATAAGAACCTAGAGGTTCTATCAACATGAGAATTAATTCACATTGAAACTTTAAGAAGCATCACTGTAAATCCACATAGAACTCCATGGTGGTGTTGAAATAAAGAAAAATACCAATGGAGTCAATGTAAGGGCCCCAAACAGACCTGCCCATAGGTGCAGATACTTGACTGGAGATTAAGATGGAATTGCAGAGCAGATGAAAAAGGATGGGCTTGACAATACTAGAATAATTAATTACATTGCAGATTCCTGTATAACATAATCCAAAATCAATTCCAAGTTAATTAAAAATTGTTAACATGGAAGGCCAACCTATAAAATGTATAAAAGAAAAATATTTTTACTATGAATATTTCTTTATTGTTTCAAGTCAGGGAAGAGTTGTTAAAATACAAAATGGAAATGCTGTGGAAAGAAACATGTTAAAATTGGACTGCATTAAATTAAAAACTAGTTTGCATCCAGAAAATATAAAAAGATAATGAAACAAAATACAAATTGAAAGACTATATTTTAAAATACGCTTAATTGCCAAAGGATTAAAATCTAGAATATATAATATTTCATCATTATAAGATACAAATTTCTTTTCTGTCTTAGCATCCCTTTAATCAGAGTGCATCTCACAACCCACTGTGCGTATTTCTGTATTTGTTACTATATTTTTTTCAGAGCAATAAATAAAGAATAGCACCTCTTATAATATAAGAGATCTCAAAAATTCAATGAAATATACCATAGAGAACTAGAGATCAACATGCAAAAGAGGCAAACAAAACTCAATCAAAAATGGGCAGGATATTTGAACAGGCACTTCACAGAAAAGAGCACTTGAATAGCCTATAAATATGTGCAGAAAAGGCTCAGACTCATTAGTAATCAGAGAAATGCAAATTAAAACTATAATGAAATACCGCTTCACACTTGCCAGCTTGGTAAAAATTAGAGGTTTGACAACACAAAGTGATAGAACGTTGAACTAAAATGCTTAAATTTGCTTCTGGGAGTGTAAATTCGTACAATTACTATACAGAGCGTTCGGACTTTATCTACTCTTGGAGGCACATAACCTATGACTCAGCAACTCCAGTCCTGAATCCAGAGTGGGATATTGTACATCAGAGAAATAATCAAACAACAGCTGTACCACTGACAACGATCATGTCAGTGAGCATATTACTAAATGAGAACAGGGCCCCTGTTCTGAATGCTGGGCCCCACTTAGAAACAATCACAAATATGTGAACTTAAATAAAATATTATTCAGACTTCAAATAAACACTTTGAAGCCATCAAAGTGGAAAACATTTACGATGAAAAAATTGAAATAAAGTTTTGAGGGAAGTGGTTTAGAAAGACACCTACATGTCTGAGAAACCATTGAAATGTGTATTTTTAGAATGGGGTTGGAGACAGACACAGAATTGTGGTACTGTTATTCAGTGATACTCTACCCATAGTTTGAAAATATTATTTTAGCATTGACTCAATATTCCATTTCTTAGGTTAAAAAAAATTCATGGTCTGCATGGCTAATATGTTTCTTTACCCCATATAGTATACACACTTGTAGCAATCAATCATAAGTATATTTTACTTTCTAATGTCCCTAAAAGTTGACAGCATGACCAGAGAAAACGATCTCTGTACAAAGTGAAAATACTTTGTTCAATATAAAATATATTTTAAGTGTTTTTGAACTGAATAAAGTAAGATGTTTATTTAGGAAATTCACTGAAGTGGGAAGACGTGAATATTCATGATGACAGATGAAGTGTTATAGTGCATCATATTTAAATAAATTTATTATGAATAGAGGTTTCCATTTTTTCTTTGTACATCCAATAGAACAAAACCGCACTAATCTCAATTTCCCAATTCTGCTCATTCACTTCTCCCAGTTCTTCATCCAAGTCAACATTCCACCAACATAGAAAGAAAATTTCCACAAAACTAAACTCATAGAACATCTGTTTTAGATAGATAGATAGATAGATAGATAGATAGATAGATAGATAGATAGATAGATGATAGATAGACAGTGAATAAATATCCTGGTTAGTTTTTATTATCAACTTGACACAATTCAGAGTCACCTGAGAAGGACCCTCAATGGAAGAATTGTCTAGATCAGACTGGCCTGCTACCATGCCTGTGAGAGCGTTGTCTTGATTGATGTGAGAGGAGAATCCAGCCCACAGTGGAAAATGTCATCCCTACACCACCAGGCCTAAGCTGTTTAAGGAAACTAGTTGAGCCAGCCAGAGTACAAAGTCAGTAAGCAGTACATACCTCCAAGGTTTCTATTCTGGTTTTCTGCTTTGAGTTCCTACCCTGATCTCCCTCAGCAATGGACTATGACCTGGAAGTGTGAGCTGAAATAAACCCCCCCCCTCAAAAAAACTTAATTTTACTCATGGTATTTAAGACAGCAAAAGAAACCAAACTAGAACAACTAATATATAAGTAAATCTGTGTGTGTGTGTGTGTGTGTGTGTGTGTGTGTGTGTGTGTGTGTGCTGGGTCATTTTGTTTTGTCTTGTTTTTAGGTTAGCTTGGTTTTTTGTTGATTTTGGGTGGTGGTGGTGGTGGTGGTGGTAGTGATGGTGGTTATGATGACGATGATTTAACACACTGAGGTCAAACCCAGGAATTCATGTCTGCCAAGCAAGCTTTCAACCCCTGAGCGTTACCTGCAGCTGTGAAGAACGGTTTTAATGGATTAATTGAGCACATACAACATGCTGTGGATGAGGCAGAAGCAAAACTAAACAGGATCCTCCACTGAGGACGCTTACTGTCTAGGGAGTATGCAGTCACTAATCAAAACAATCACTCAGCTCAAAATCCAATTTTGGCTGGTATTAGTGCTACATAATACAGGAAACGTTTCAAATAATGAGCAAGGTACTGGTCAAAGCCAGCTGAGGTGGGTCCTGAAAAAAGAATAAGCATGAGCTGGGCTTGCACTCTGTGGTAAGGGAGTAGTAAGGGGCAAAGGGAAGAAAATCCCAGGCAGAGACAGATAGTGCAGAACACAGCAGTAGCTACTGCATATAATTTACAGTCAGTACTCACAACAAGGAGGAAGGAATACAAAGTAATAATTATATGCATGGAGTGGCTTGCTCAGGTGTAAAGATTGTGTGAACGTTTTGAATAAATATCATCTGTTTCTTATCCAGATTTAAGTATTCAGAGCTAATCTTTGTGTGTGATTGATGGTAGTTGTACTACCCACTTTTTGGTTCCAATTCAGGTTATACTTGGGAACATATGAATATTTGCATAATGAACTCAAGAGTATAATGTAAAGACAAGGAGAAAGGAAATTGATGGATTCAAACAATTATATTACCATATTTTACATCTGAAAGTAAGTTCACTGAAGCATATAAAGCCTAAACTCATTTGTTCAACACCCAGTGGAAGTACACTCATTCATTCATTCATCAAACAGTTAATGAACATCCATCTAGTACACTCCAGATGGAAGGATACAGTGCTCCCATCAAAGAGAATGACGCTTCGTGGAGAATTCACAACAAAGGCAAAATTACATGGAAGACTGAGAAAGGGGGACATATTTAATTGGAGTTTGATACACACTTTCAGATGAGATTGGACTCATTCGAGGTGGTATGGCCAAAGATTGACAGAGTCTTTGAATGAGAAGGCCACGGAGAATAATGGGGGAAAGATGGCCAAATACATCTTATTCATATATGAACATATCATACAGAAATTGTCATATTATTAATATATGTTAAGAAAAGACTTCTTGGATATGAAATTATCCAGTATGTGTTATGGACAAACAACAACACAGAGAAGAAGGAAGTCAGTTGAAAACTGAGGGAAACCAACAGCTATTGGAGAAAGTGTAATCATGGAACTCCATGGAACTCTTAAAAAAAAAAAAAAAAAAAGGTCACTGCACACAGTCAGTAATGCTAGAAATTTCCCTTGGGAGGGATGTCTTATACAGAGAGGTATTTAGAAGATCATAATAATGTATTCACATTGTTTCCATATCTGAGAAACGTTTTTGAAAGGATAGAGGAAGAAGGTTAGGGGGTGAATTGTAAAGTAAGTGACCATAATGCCTAAGGAGAATAGTTAGTGACTCACAATGATAAGCCTAAAATCAGCAATAACTGTGAGGAAACAGCTGTAACAGTTCAAAGTGCTTGTTTCTGAGAAATAGACAGCTGAGTGTAGGGCAGCTTCTGCTGCCTTCCACAGCAACCTGACACTGTTCATTATATTCACATACTATTTTGATCATCTTTAAGAGATGCTGAACTTAATAGTGTTTTATTTTGTTACTTGAGAGTTTAATGCATGCATATAATGTGTTTTGATCAAATTCACCCTTAACAGCTGCTGTTTTTAAAAGAGACTATTACAATTCAAGACCTATATAATCATTTAGGTTATGTATAAATAAATGAGTGACCTTGTCTCCAGACAGACACAGTGAAAACTGCTCAAAGGCTCAGCTGAAGCTTGCCTGCTGTCCTTATGCAGCCATTTCCGTTTTCACTGAATCATGTTAGTCAGCTTTTGAGTGCTGTGGCAAAACACCTTTGATAATGATGTCACAAAGAAGGATGTTGGATAGTACCTCACATTTCTGAGGATTTCAGCTTATGACCAACTTAATCCCTTGTTGGTTTGAGACTTATTCAAGGCACATGTGATCATATCATAGTAGCCTAGAAGAGAAAGAAAGAAAGAAAGAAAGAAAGAAAGAAAGAAAGAAAGAAAGAAAGAAAGAAAGAAAGAAAGAAAGAAAGAAAGAAAGAAAGAAAGAGAATGAAATTGGAATTCCACAGTCCTCTTCAAGGACAGTTATCTAATGCCCTACTACCATCCACTAGATGCCACCTTTTACAGAATCTTTCACTTCCTGTTAGCACTGTGGGCTGAGGACAAAGCCTCTCACAAACAGGCTTTTAGGGAAGTTCCAAACCCAAATTACAGGCAGCCTTGTTGTTGTAGGATCTCCACAGTCAGCTCTTAGGGCAGCTAGCCTGTGGAACTGCTGTATCCTGCTGCGCATGCATCCATTTTCCTCACTGCTCCTCTTCTCCTGAGACATCCTCATATAACCCAGTTCTACTTCCACATCTACAGAGCAATAAACTCTCCATTAGAACAACACATGTGCTTCAAAACTAAAAAATGAAATAGTCACTCAACACATTCAGTTGTTCTAAAAAGTTCTCTAGGGAGAGATTTTTTCTACAGACGTTTTCTTTTGCAAGGAAAAAAAAGGCACAAAAATTAGCTTATTTTCTAGATGTTGGGCATCATGCCTATAATGCCAGCATTCTCGAGCAAAGATGGCAGGGTCACACAATGTCAAGCATAATCTGGACTATACATTGTGTTTCAAGCCACCCTGAGCGTCACAGTGAGACCCCTTTCACACAGAAAAATAGAAGGAGAAGAGAGGAGAGGAGAGGAGAGGAGAGGAGAGGAGAGGAGAGGAGAGGAGAGAGATGGTGACAGCCAATTTATCTATCCCTGCTCTACAGAGCCATGCAGTCACTCACCTGTCTTGGGGAAATGTGTACATTTAGAGTAAATCTCTCTCCTGAATTCAATATATGAAATAACCATTTAGCTTTGGGTGATTCCAAAGTATCTATCACACAACTCACCTTCTCTCATCTATTCTGCTTCCTCCAAGCCCAGAAGGATTAATGGAAAGCTATTGATCTTGTTGAGTGAAATGCTGAAGAGATCACTGAGAGTCAAAGGGACCCAGCTATCAAGGGGCAGGAAGCAGCCAGGCTTCCAACCCCATCAAGGTTTCTCCTCAGAGAAACATGGTGCATACTGACAAGGAGTCCTGCCATTCTGCTCTGAGAGAAAGATAGCAGCTCCCCTCTGCCTGGTGCCAAGGCTTCTGAAGTACAAGCTTGTATAGTTTTATTTCTTGTTCTCCATAGCTTTTAAATGAGTGAGCAATCTGTTGTTGCTGCTGTTGCTGCTGTTGCTGCTTAACCCTCTGTATTCCAGATCAAAGATCAGCTTGTGACTGAAATGGTAAGAAACACAGAAAACAAAAATCAAGGGTTTCTGGGTGTGGAAAGGGCAACCAGGAAGGTCCAGATATGACCCAGCCTCCATTTAACCATGACAGAGATTCAGAATGCCAAGTTCTGGAGAAGAAAGGAAGGAAGCTTGACCTGCTTTCTCCATGGAGAGCCATTTGCCACTTGTAGTAAAGACTTCTATCAATGCTATCATGGTGAGTGGCTAGAGACACGGTAAGATTCAGACGGAGATGTTATTGAAATATATGTGTAAGAAAGTAGTTAAGGAAATAATGTGCTTAATGAAACTATGGATATACCTAAGTCCTAGTTCAGCATGGAGCCTTCTGCAGTAAGACGCTCTTCAGCTAGGTGGACCTCCTTACAGTTCATCCTCTTTATTAAGGGCAGGCTCTCGGGTAGCCTGGGCTAGCTTCAAACTTGCTTTGTTGCTGGAAATAACTTTGAATCTGACTCTGACTCCATGGGTTTGGATCACAGGCATGTGCCATCACGCATGGTTTATATGATACTGAGAATCAAAGCCAAGATTCTGTGCAGACCAAAAGAAGCATTCTATCAAATGAGCTACATATTCCCAGCACCCATCATTTATTCAGGGAGCTAAAACATGACAATCAAGAGGGTCTAGACACTCCATATGCAACAAAACCCACTTGAGAAGCTGTTGAGGCTCCCTCATTTTCTTAAAAAGCCAACCAACATCTCTTTACATTCTCTCATTCAACCAGCTCACAGGATGGCTGCCACAGGTGTGTGTGTGTGTGTGTGTGTGTGTCCCTGTCCCTTGAGAGCGCTCTTTGTTCTTGCCCTTCTAAAACGGCACCACCTCCTTCCAGGAAAACCTAAGCTGTACCTCACAGGTTAGAGATAAACACCTGGGGTACATGATCCAAAGCACCCCACACTTCCTGATTAGAAGCACTACAGTGTCTTCCCATCTCTCCACCATGCCAGAGGGCAGATAATGTGCCTCTCATAAAGAGCCTACCCCATGTAGCCACATAATACACTTCTGTGAAATAAATGCGCACTGCAGAATGATACTACACCACTGGACACTACGAAAATATAAATATGGGGGTTCCCATATTCTCTAGTTTAGTGAGCTAGAATGAAAAGCAGCAAGCAATTAGAATTAATTTATGATAGGCAAACTCTTAATTGCAATGAGTAAATCAACTCATCTATTTAGTCCTCACTCCTACATCATAAGGTAGACACATTTAATATCTGTATGTTGAAAATAAGAAAATGGAGGCACAGCATGTCTTACCTTCCACAGGCAGAAAGTGGCAGAGGCAAGATAAATGCACAGGCTTTTGGGTTCCTGAACCCAAGTCTATAACCATCAGGCACTTTGCCTTTCTACTGTAAGTCCCCCCAAATGAGGACTAGACTCCATACAAGGCACCACCACACACCTTTGCCAGGGACACAGTGCACCAGGAATAAGGAAAGAGAGATTAATCACAGCTGAGGAAATGTGTGAGGTCAGATTTGTCCTCTCTGTCCTCCCTCTCCACATTTCATAGACTCTCCAAACAACCAATTTTGGAACCAAGTTCAAAACTTCAGAACCAATTGACAGCCAATCAAATTCAGTGCCCAACATTTATATTGAAAACTGAGGACCTGGTTCTAATAAATTTCAACACTGAGCCACAAATTATGCTGTGAGTAGAGCTAGTAAAATCCTTTACCTCCAAGATGAGAAAGAATAAACTTGCTAAATATTATATATGGCACAATCTGACATAAAATATTTTTAAAAAGAAAGGATTCTTGTCCTGACTTCTATATTTATGGGCTTAAAATTTGAAAAGGTTTAAGATGAGGGTTTTTTTTCCTCTTTTCTTTTTATGTTTGGCTTTTCTTCTCTTTTACTGCATTGAAAATAAAGTGGCAATTCACAGCCATAATGTAAAACTCTCCAGTTTTCTGTCTGGAGAATAAGGAACCAGTTACCCTTCATAGCTGATACTCATGGGTTCCTGGAGGTCGTCAGCCTGACCTTGTGACCTGTGGTGGTCAGTGGGAAAAGCCAAACCCTTCCCCTTCTCATTCTTGATCTTGTTCAGAAGGGTCCCCTGGCATCTTCAAAGGACAATGACAACATTCCTGGTCATCTAGTCAGTCTCCTTAGCCCCATCCTACTAACAGTTCATTCCATCTTTGATAATGTCAAGATTTAATGTTGTAGTAACATTATTTTCATACTTCTTGGCAGCAGGAATGGCTGAAAATAACTAAGGAAAGGAAATTCTCCAGGGTAGAAAAGGAGGTGGGCCAAACACCATCAGTCAGTGTTTGGGGTGGTTACCCAAAGTCTCTACGAGAAATCACTTTATGCCATCTTTATAAAATAAAATTTTCCACCTAAAGTTTTTAGACTGCTACTTTAAGCATGTACTTTTCTTTCTGAATTTAAGCTTCAGAAAAGTCCAAGATGTTATCCATTTTCTTCTCCACACAGAGAAGTGGATGACACATACCTTCATAATGGGCCATTCAGCTGGTAGAATTACTAAAGTATCAGAGGAAAATGGTTGTGAGGTCAAAACAGAGACAACATGGCAACTTCCCTTCAAACACATTCCTGCCAGGCTCTGGAGACAGCTCAGTTGGTAAAGTCTTGTTACACAGGTGTTGAGGACCTGAGTCCCAGAACCCATTAAAAAAAAAGAGAGAGAGAGAAAGGAAGGAAGGAAGGAAGGAAGGAAGGAAGGAAGGAAGGAAGAAAGAAAGAAAGAAAGAAAGAAAGAAAGAAAGAAAGAAAGAAAGAAAGAAAGAAAGAAAGAAAGAAAGAAAGAAAGAAAGAAAGAAAGAAAGAAAGAAAGAAAGAAAGAAAGAAAGAAAGAAAGAAAGAGAGAAAAACAAAAAGGAAAAAAAGGAAAGAAAAAGAAAAAGAAAAAATAACAGATGTGAGAACAGTGCTTGTAATCCCAGGGTTGGGGAGACTGAAATCATAGAGTTTGCTGGCTAGCCTACCTGGGAAGCTCCTTTCAAAGAATCTATCAGGCAGAAACCATCATAACACAAAGTCCACAATTACCCTTCAAGCAACAGCTAAACATCCTTCTATTGACTATGAAGTGAACTGTCTCTTTCATCAGCCGATTCCTAGAAGAGTTACTTTTTCCTCAGCACCTTCATCATCATCATTACCACCATTATTATCATAACTACTGTTTAGAAAGCTGTGCTAACAGGCATTATTCCCAGCTTGCATTGCTTAATGTTCTTCACAACAGTGCTCTGAGGCGGGCAATATTTTTCCATAAAACTAATCCACTAAGAAGTTAGTAGAGTGCTTGATGTTATGAGGGGTGCCACCAGGATCCAAATCTAAGACACCACCTCTAACACCTTACAGGTCCTCAGACAGACCTAAGTAGCACCTGACTCCTCATGTTTGATGGGTTTAAAGTGACAATTCCGAAAACATGTAGGGCTGGAGTTGATCTTAGCTCTTTCCCATCACAGAGGAAGAACCTGAACTAAACTGCAAAATCACCAGCTCTCCAACCTGGAAGCTGCCTAAGGTTGACTTCTCAAGCCTTTGTCCGTAATAATCATCTGGAAGCCTTGTTCAAATGTAGAGTCCGATTGAGCAGGTCTGAGTGGAACAGAGACTGTGCATCTCATCTACCCCCTGGGGAATAGAACTGTTGCATCAGAAACCACACTTGAGGGGCAAAACCCTAGATGAGATCTATTCTAACCTTTTGCCCCAGCATATGGTCTACCAAGACTTTCTGTGATGGTTTGAATAGGTTTGGCTCCCATAGATTCAGGTGTTTGAATGCTTGGCCTGTGGAGGGTGTGGCCTTGTTGGAGTGGGTATGGCCTTGGAGAAAGTATGTCACTGTGTAGGTGGGTTTTGAGGTCTCATATATATGCTCACGCTCCGCCCAGTGGGATCTAGTCTCCTCCTGGTTGCCTTCTGATCAAAATGGAGAGCTCTTGGCTCCTCCAGCACCACGTCTGCCTGCATGATGCTTCCCACCATGATGATAATAAACTGAACCTCTGAAACTGTAAGCCAGCCCCAATTAAATGTTTTCCTTTATAAGAATTGCCTGGGTTGTGGTGTCTCTTCACACCAATAAAACCCTAAGACACTTCCTAAAGTCTGAAAAACCCTAAGGAAAGGACCTAAAGCTGATGAGTCATGATCTAGAAATCTGGGGTCTCAGCTTCTTAAATCAAATTCATTCCTACCCAAGCAGTACAGTAAATTCAGAGTTTTGTACTGTGAGTTTCCTGTGAACAAGAGTTTACCTATATGCATCTCAGCTGATGTTCAGGCAATATCAAAATAAGGCTAGAAAGAGCCCCCCACCCCACCCCCCGTAATGCATTTAGTCATGGAAAAACACACTGATCTTAACTTGTGTTGTGACACATGAAGGTTTAATTATTTACCAGTTCTTAATGCCTGATTCATAATTAATAGCAGAATACACTTCTCTCCCTAGCTGCTCCTTGATTGCTGCCACAGCTATGGGATTAGCATATCAAGATCAAATTCATCTTTTCTTAGGGAACCCATGAATATGTATCCAGCTCGTTGAAGGGAGAGTTTAGAACGCAATTTGCCAAAGCATTAAGGAACTAATAGGAAAGGAAATTGATAATGGTCACCTTCTTAATTTGAGTTAATTTAATTAAATTTAAATTAAAAATTAATATAACCAGAACATATAAGTGGGTCTTTTTCACATCGACAAAAATAGCAAAAGTGTGTGTGTGTGTGTGTGTATGTGTGTGTTTAAAATGTCCCTTGTGAAATTATTAGAAGTAATGCTAGCTTTGTCTGTAATAGTCTATGTTAAAATATTTGTCCCTAAAATTTTTACCTTCTGAAAATCCAGAATAGCAGTAGTTCTCATGAAAGTGACTCCCTTAGGGCTCGGGAGGTGGTGGCTAGGTTGGCAAAATGCCTTGCTGTGTAAGCATGAAGACCTAAGTTCAGACCCCAGCACTCTTGCAATAAACCTGTGATCTCAAAGCAGAGGAGGCTTAAACAAGCAGATCTGTGGAGCATGCTGGCTAGCCAAGCTAACCAAACTGGTGAGCTCCCGGCTCAACGAGAGACCCTGTATCAAGGTAGAACAAGCATCAATCTGTCAACAAATCAGGTGAATATCAATAGAGGAAAAAGTCCTGGTGATAATGTCAACCTGTCAGTCTCTGACTTCCACCTAAACATGCACACACATGAATATATACACATACATGTAAAACACACACACACACACACACACACACACACGTCCCATCTCCATAACAAGAATCTGTGGCCCTAATGACCTACAGCCTTGGTCCCTGGATCCTGGCCTATAAGCAAACTGCTTTCATCCTCAGAACTAAATGAAGGATGTAGCAGATGTTTTAAAGTATATCTGTGGCATTCTTGCTATGATCATCTCTCTGGGAAATTTGAAGGCTGTTCTCAATAACAAGCAGAGGATTTAGAAAAACAAACAACATTAATTTGGGCTTCTAGTTTGAAGTATAAAAATGAATTTGCATTTGGAAGGTTTGAATGTGCCTTGCTTGCCTACATTTTTTTTTTACTGCTCCAGTTCAAAGTCAGAATGTATAATTTTGAGAGCTTCTAAGATTTCATCTCAGTAGCATACTAATCAACATTGATACACAGATTCCCAGGGAGAGAGCACTGGCTTCCTTCCACCTGCCTTGGGGGCTCTGTGAGCATCGCTCACACCTTCGTTGCCTCCCTGGGCTCTCCCTGCCGATGCCCGGACCACCCTACCTTCAGTTTCCACTGTCCATCATCATCATCGCGTCCTGACAACACTCTGTTCTCTAGACCCACTTCACAAATCTCCTATGTAAACCCCCATAACCCAACCGGTGACTGGTTCTGTGCCCTCCCGCACTCAGAGAATATCTCCCCGTCATCACACGATTTCCTGGAGGGTCGACTGACACCCACAGAAAGGACTGAGCTCCTCGGGGGAAAATCCCTCACTTTTTCTGGCACCTTAAAAAAAAATCACTTAGTGAATGCTCATTAAGTCTAATCAATGAAAGGATGGCTGCCTGCATGGATGATTAAACTGTGGACTCGTTTTTTTTCATTCTCTTTAACCAAACCAGGACCACACCAGCCCTTCAATACATTGCTCGGTGGCCAGCAGTTCTGATTAAGCTACAGACCCCAAAAGAACAAAAGCAGATCAGTAGGCCTGACGCCTAGCATGTGGTTTACACATCCAACAGGTTCAACACATAGTTTCAAATGAATGATAGACACATCAGTGCTAACAAACATCAAACCATTCAAACCAACACACCACAGAGAGAATCCCTGCAGCAGCTCTCTGTAGATGTCACAAAGGGCGCGCTCCAGGTCTGTCGGAGCTTCGATCGTGCCCTAATACGGCTCCGCTCTAGCCCTTGAATTTTCCCCTTCTCGGGCCTTCAGGACCCCCGTACCATAGTGAATCACCTCTCCACTGGTTTCAATTCAGATTCGTTCATTTTTAAACAAAGCTTCTCAGAGCCAAACTGCTACCCAAGACTGCCAAGCCAAACAGGTTCTCTGCAAATCCTGGATTAAAAAAAAAACAAAAACAAAAAACCACCGGGGCTGGCAAGCATCTGAGCTGTAGCCACATTCTTGTTGTTTTTTAATTAATGATGTGCACAGTGCATAGCAACCTGTCACTGCCACTCACCAACAGGCTGTCCCTCTAGAGGGCTTGGTGTGCGGTGAGGTAATAACTCCGGAGAGGGGCGGCCCACTTGGATCTTATTCTAACAGACATCCCTGACAGCCATGCTTTGGGATTGCTCCTTCTGTCCCTACCACTCACAATTTTGGTTCAGTCTTCCCATCAGATGTCCCCTGGCCTTCAGTCAGAGAATGTGGCAAGACTCATTCTGCAAGTACTAGTAACCTTGCCCATGGGGACCCAACTATGCAGCAGCTGGAAGATGGAATCTCTATGATAAACTAGCACTTACTCTGACCCTCTTATCCTGTGGCAGACCAGGAGAGAACATCTATACTGCAAGTATTCACACATGCCAACATCTGGAGCATGAGAATTAGAGCAACCCTCTGTGACACTTCCCTCCTAAGGCTAGACTAAAATATCAGGACCTTGGCAGAGCCCTGGGGCCCAGTTCACAGGTTTCCTTCCCTGTGAGACCTTCCATGGCCAGTCTACTTTCAGCAACCTTCATAGCAAGAAAGATTTCTTCTGTTCTGTGTCCTCCTGGCACTAGGCCAGGTTTTTATCAAAATCCCACTGTCTGTGTATGGAGTTTCTATGGGAGATGAAAGAGAAAACCCAGAGCAACCTAATCTGCCCCTAGTAACTATTTACACACACCTCATAGTTGAGCTTCACCTTAGATGATACCTCCTCTTACCTCAGAGTCCACCCTTTCCATATCAGAATCTATCTATCTTGACTTTCTCTGATAAAATAATAACAAAGAGAATAAATGAGGTTTGGGAAAAATGGAAGTATCTCTCATCCTTCACAGTACCCTATGAGGAGATTCTAGACCTAAGAAGCCAATGAGGAAAAATCCTTATATACAAGGCATGGTTTTCTGAGTTGTTAGAGATCGCTACAGAGAAGAAAAAATGAGGGACAATTCTCCTCCTAAACACGATAGACATTGCTTGACAATTACTATGTACCAGCATTGTATAGAGCTTAGGAAGGAGGCAAGAAAGAAAGGGGAGACACATAATATGGTCTACCCTCACAGTAAATCCCAGCACAGATTGTAGGTACAGTAGGAGACCAGGGGAGGGAGAGAACGCCTAGATAGAAAAATCTTCATGAAGCAGATGGGATTTAATGAGTCTTGAAGAATGAATAAAATTTAGGTAAATGGGTGCTAATGGGAGAAAAGAGGGAGTTCCAAGTGGGTTGAACAGCACACACAGAGGTGGGAATGAGTCCAATGTGTGCAGAGAACAAATTTACAGGCATTGCCTGCACGCTCACACTTCCTTAGAGGGTTGTCCAGGGTGTGGAGGGGCAGACAGGTCTCTCCCTTATACCTTCATCTAATTCCAAAGAAATCCATCAAAATAAGAGTCCCAGAGAACTGCAGAGTTGTTCCGATGGGTTCAGTGCTGCAAGTCCCTGTGCCTTTAGATGGACATGCATGCCCCATGAGTAGCTGGCACAATTCTGAGGAAGCATCTTTATTCTGCTCGGGGCAGGAGCAAGAGCAACCCAGCGTGGGCTTGGAGTGGGGGATACTCACCAACCCCACGTTTCTTTATCCAGTGCGGCCAGATGGCAAGATGCCAGCCCATTTGCTGCCTGTCTAGGAGGATATTTATGGGCACATATTTTTTCTTTTCTTTCCTGATAGGTTTGAGGAGATGGGTGAAGGGCAAGAATTCCTCTCTAATAGCCGGAACCTGTCGTGTTCCTGGGAGTGCTGTGTTCCCACTAACTCAGCAGTCATCGCCAGAGCTGTTAAGAATTCTGAACCTTGAACTGCATGTTGGAGAAGAATAAAAAGAAATCCCAGGCAGTAAAAATGAGCACCCCGAAATGAATTCTCTCACACAAACCATTTCTCCTGGTTGAACATTATCAGCCTTTGGACCTTGGCTGAAACCGAGTAGCTCCACCGTCAATTCACAAAATACAATTATCCGCTGTCTGCTTTTCTGATAGCAATTCTTTCATAGGTGAAAAATGCAACTGTTGAGTCCAGTAAGGAGGAACCTTGATGAAACACAGAGCATCCAGCAGCAGGCAGCTCATCAAACTCCAAACCTATTTTCTCTGTGCCTGGGGGCGGGGTGAGCTGAGACATTTGCACTTTGCAGTAAACACTAGAAAATTAAGTGTCTAAATAACCACCATCACTAAACCTGAAGACAGACATGTCTGCCCCATCCACCTCTAGCTTTGAGGTAGCTTTTTTCTTTTTCTTTTTTCTTTTTTCTAAAACATGCTTGAATTGTCCTGCAGGAGTGGTCTGTCTTAGAAAGACTGGCTGCCTTTTTCTCACCCATGTAATATTGAAGTTCATCCACTGTCTCTCAGCCCTGGTTTATGGGATTGTAATTCCTACCAACAAGGCTGGGAATACCAGACCCCATTCTGTCCTGAGGCAGAAAGGATGAAATCCTCTCCCAGGGAGCCAAGTGCTCACTGTGTGAAGTAAATTACCTCCTCCAATGCACAAAATGGCTGGGATGCTACCAATTGGGCCCAGGAAAACACTCCCTCAAGGGCAATCTGCTCAACCACATGTGATAACATCAGGCTATTTTTAAATTATCCTTTCTAGCATGTCTGAATGTGAGCCCAGGTGAGGAGAAACAGCCAAAGCAAGTCAACTTCACTTTCCCTCTGTTGTATCAGCTCCTTCCAAGCACTCTTCATTTGCCCTCCGTACAAGCATGGAAGCATGCACGTGCATGAGTGCACATACATGAACACATGCGCACACAGGTGTGAACACACACAGACACACATAAACACACTCACACACAGACACAGACACACATGCACATACAGAAACACATACACACACACACATATACATACATATATGCACACAGGCAAACACAACAGACTTGTGCACACACACATATCACACATGCACACAGGCACACGTACACACATACACATACACAAAATGCTCATGTACACATACACATACATATGCACACACAACACATTCTTGCACACATACATACACATGCACACACACAACACACTTATGCACATATAAACACACATGCATGCATACACACATACACACATGCACACACAACACAATGACACACACACAAAACATCCATGCATACACATGCACACACAAAGACACACACACATATCACCTTGCTCTGCACCTTAATCTCTACCCTTTCTCCATTAACCCCTACTTTCCCTCCCTCCTAATCCTAACCAGACTCTTCCCTGTCCCGCATCTTCCTCTTGACTTCCATTATCATTCGTCCTCTTCTCTGAATGTCTTCCTCCTACTTGCCTGCCCTGAAATTAGTCTTGATAGACAAAGAAGTCTGACTTTTCTGTGCTCTTTATTAAATAGGACAAAAGAAATTTCATCAGAAACAAAGCAGGATCCCTTCTTAATGCACAGTTTAAGCCTTCCAAAGTCTTGATGGAAATTTGGCACACACAAGGCATGTGAAGCTTGCATCTCTCCATTATAAATCCAACATCAACTCACAGATACATTGATGCCGGCCTCTGCTTTTCTAAAAGGAGAGAACATGTTTGCAGTCATTATTGACATTACTGTCTAACGAGAAAAAGGAAGACTCTAATTATGACTAGACAAATCATGAGTGAGGTTCATTTCATTGCAGTCCTGGGAAAACAATGTGCTGGGAAAAATAAATGAAAGCCAAGGGGTGAATAAAAGAGAGATGTCTTTAATTTGCTAAGTGCCCTCAATTGCACTTCCAACCCAGCCACCCTGGATCAAGAATTTCTTATTCTTTCATTTTCCTGCAATGCTCCCTGCCCAGGCACGTCTGACATTGCTTTAAACCTTGAGTTCTGTACTCCATGTCTCAACCTTCCCTGCCACCAGTTCAAATCTGTACTCTCGAGAGCTTTGCCCTAATATCACTTGGGTGAATTCCTGTTCTCCAAGGAGGAGATCTGAAAATTTGGAAGGATTTATGGGGAAAGAGACTTGTAAAAGACATAAACAATGGGTGCTTTTCTGACCTCCGGAAGAGCAAAGGAGAGACAAAAAAGGAGAGACATTCAGTCAGAGGCCCACCTCAGTTCTCCCTAACCACGCTTTAGTGAATGGATCATAAGCACAGTAATATGAACTGTCCCTACCCGAAGACCCCAATATGCCCAACTTCCTGGCAATCTGCACCCTCTTGAGCACCGTCAGGATATTCTGAGGTCTTTGTGCCAACCAGCACCTGCTTTTTATTTACTTAGGGATGAGTCCCAGGTCTAACTGCCTGTATAATCCCTTCCGAGGCACTTTGAAACCCTTCACTGAAAACCCAAATAGCAGGCACTATTCTCTCTTACCACTGGTGTGGTAACAAAGATGGAGGATGAGTGGTCCAGTATTACTTTGGATTTTCTATCTCTTTCCAGTTCCTGCATGCTGGCCTCTCTCTGGCTAAAAGAAGGATTGAAGATTTATGAGGGAGGACATCAATGTGCTGTCCCAGTTGCCGGTTGCCATGGATAATTAGCCATTGGCTGTTTATTTACATAGGTTCTATTTGCCTAGGGACTGATAAGTTTATTTATTCCAATAATCTCTATACACCTGTATAAACAGGAAGAGAAAATGCATGACTTTTTTACTGGAACAGACAGGATTTTTTATTAATAAACATACATGTGACAGTAGTAGATTATAATCAATATTGGACTTGGTGTTTTAGAACTATCTTCAATTTGCAAAATAATAAAACCTTATTAATTTGAAGCTCTAAGGACCAGAAAATCTCAACAGCTTAACTCACTTTAGAGCATCTCATATTTTTGCTCAATAAAGAATGGGACATCAGGCACCTGAGGAAAGGCTGTTGCATCCAATCAAGCATGATTTTGGATAACCAATATTGATTTAATGAGGTTTTAGTCTATATCAGCATTTCAGCCACACTGTTATAGCTGAACAACCTTCCAAGGTCAAGCCCAGAGGTTTACCCCTTACCTGATGTGGAAAATAATGAAATCTATTTTCCCCTGGGGGAAAAAAATACCTATAAATCACATTTTCCACACCTCATGTGACTGCCTTAAACAGCCCAACTCTGCAGCACATCCACCTGTCACTCCTTCAGCTGCCTCAAGGAGACTCCACCAGGCTCTAGGGAAGGAAGCAGCAGGAAGAAAATGACAACCTGGGCATCAGAGTGACAGTCTGAACATGGGCAGCGCTGCCAAGAGGCTTGGAGTTTCGGGAAAGGCTCTCAGTATTTCAGGGTGCTGCCTTTTTTTCCCCTAAAGAAAAATGAGCCTGAGCCATGAGAGTCAGTCAGCCTAAAAATGGGAGCAGACCCAGAATACAAAGAGGAGTACAGGAATACAGGAGTACAGAGACTGCTCTTTCTTTTCCTACAGTCACAACTGCAGGCTATAACCCCACCATTTTAAATTTCTGCGTGTACCCCTCTATTGTAATTAATGCAGACACATAACATGATGCCGGTTTGTAGTCCTATCACACAGGCTCTAAATCATCCATAGGACTCAGGGTCCTTATTAGACCTGAATTCACAAGCCTCCCTGTGGAGTGGAGGATGTTGCTGAAACCTGATATGCAATTAATTCTCTGGGCCCTAAGAAGGAAGAGGAAGATTTCTGTGCTTCTGTCAAGACTCCTCCACGACAGATTGAGACCTTGAAGAGATATATAGGGAATAAGTGTCTTGCCCAGGGAAAAGCAGATGAGCAGAGTTAGTGCTTTGTGATATTGCAGGATTTGCTCGAGTTTGGGGATTTCAATCTGAAAGCTTTCTTTGACAGATGTGCAATATCCAATGGCCACTAGAGGGCGCCTTGGGGATGATGCCAAGAGCCACCCAGTGTGGGTAATACTGGGAGCTGTTAAACTGGGTCTGGGCAAAATTGACACATACGACTGTGTGTGGATTTTTAATTGTCCTAAATTACCTACTTTTCTAGCACAACTTAACTCACAAAGCATCATGGGGAAGGTCACTTCTGGAACCTTGGGCCCTGGGATGTCTCTGGCACACCATGAGTTATCCTAAGGCAACTTCTTTTGATGCTCCTTTGCTACTCCCTCCACAAAGCCTTAATTCCCACTTAGCCCGCTTCCATGCACCATCCTCGTGTGCAGTGAGCATCTACTATGGGCTAGAGATAGATCACACAGTGCGAGAAGGCGCAGGTCCCAACCTCAAGGAAATTATCACCCAGCGTTCCTTCTGCACTCTTCCACTCAGTGCAGACAGGGAAACAACATTTGGAAAGTTATTTGGGAAGGACGTTGTTCATGCTACGGGATCTAGAATGAAAGATTTGAAGCTGAAAGTCTCAAACCGGTTTTGAGTTTCCAGATGATCTGGAGGCTTTAAAAAGTCTTTATTAGCCGTGCAATAAAAACGTCAAGATGATATTTTTACCTAACAGATAGACAAGGTTGTTCTTAAAGATAGTACTTGGTCTTGGCAAAGGCTCACTTGAAATTAAGAATATTATCCCTTGCTGACAGGAAGGTAGTTTGGCAAAACTCACTGAGGCTTATTTGGCATACATATCAAACACACAGAAAATGATGCATCACCTTTGACCCAACAATGGTTCTAATCCAAGCGCAAAGTGATAGAAGCCCAATCTAATATGAAGGTCGGGAGATAAAGAAGACAGCCCCAACATGTGTCCACTCCAGGCAGGTGGCCATTTGTGCCACTGTCAATCGACATAGAAGCCATTACCAGCAACACACGGGGGTGAGGAGAAGGAGAGAGAGTCGAATGTGGTCCTGTGGGCTCTTGACTGAGCAACTAGGTCTGTGCAGATGCATTTAAATTAAAGCAGTTAGAGAAGAAAGGGGGATAAATTGCAAGAGGGCAATTAAAGTTAACTGTTGGACATCAGGGAATACAGAATGCTGGGGGAAATGTCTGCAGGACACTAATGAAAACGCCTAACTAGATATGAAGATGGCTGGAGATAGAATTTGGGGAATACTTATGACGTTTCTTAAGTAAACTGAATTTTTATTGTGGGAGTCATGTTATAAAGCCTAAATAATGAAGGCAAGTAATAAAGTTGGAATAGCAGGTAGAGCAGGCGCTGGCTCGAAGGCAGCCAGAGTCAAGGAACGATTCATGTCTCTTCAGGTTTGCAGCAGAAGTGGTCAGAGCAGATTTTCAAGCTGAATGAAAGTACGCAGTAGAAAAGGAGAAACAGGGGAGAAACTGAAGCAGGGGTAGGATTGCCACTTTAAACACACACACACACACACACATACACACATACAAACAAATATACACACACATACACACACAAACACATACACACACATACACAAATAAAAACATACACACAGATACAAACACACACACAAACACACACACACACAAACACATATAAACAAATACACACACACACAAAAACACATACACACACACACAAATACACACACACACACACACACACACACACACACAGAATGTCCAGGTATGTTCGAGCCTCAGGTAAACTGATCAAGCGGTCTAGCAGAAGTCCTCCCTCGTGAGGACTTGGAACTTACCTACACTACTGATAGTTTGCTGTTAATCTGAAATTCTTAAGGTCACTAAATGTCCTGTGTTTTTCAAGCAGCCTTGGGCGCTGAGAGGACAAAGGACAAGGAAAGGGGAAAACGTGCAGGAAGGATGTGGAGTTGCCTCTGCTGTGAGAAAACGGAGAGGAAACAAAAGAATGGGGAAGAGACACTCTGAGGCTGTGCCTTCTCTTTCCTCAAACACGGAGGCCAAGTCATTCAGAAAGTTATGTCAAAGGTCAACATGAGGAACTGGCAAAAGCAGGCAAACTTTTGCAATATCAGTGGATACAAGGGAGGTAGACAATGAAACTGACCAGAGGCTGCCAGGAAGTACTGATGGCAACCAGCTCTGGAACCCATCGACCTGTACCAGGTAGGACTCGAGAGCCTGAGAGAATCAGGGCCTCATAGACTATTCCTTCAGGAGGCTGCCATGTCATTCTTAGCAAATCATGGGAACCTGTGTGTGTGCGTGTGCGTGTGCGTGCGCGCGCGCGCGCGTGTGTGTGTGTGTGTGTGTGTGTGTCTGTGTGTCTGTGTGTCTGTGTGTGTCTGTGTATGTGTGTCTGTGTATATTTCTGTGTGTGTGTGTGTATCTGTGTATGTGTGTCTGTGTGTGTGTCTGTGTATATTTCTGTGTGTGTGTCTGTGTGTATATCTGTGTATATTTCTGTGTGTGTGTCTGTGTGTGTATGTATATGTGTGTGTGTCAGTGTGTGTCTGTGTACGTGTGTGTGTGTCTGTGTGTGTCTGTGTATGTATCTCTGTGTGTGTCTGTGTGTCTGTGTGTGTGTCTGTGTATATTTCTGTGTGTGTCTGTGTGTGTATCTGTGTATATTTCTGTGTGTGTGTCTGTGTGTGTCTGTGTGTGTATGTGTATGTGTGTGTGTCTGTGTGTGTCTGTGTACATGTGTGTGTGTCTGTGTGTGTCTGTATGTATCTCTGTGTGTGTATCTGTGTGTCTGTGTGTGTGTCTATGTATGCACGTCTGTGTGTGTGTGTGTGTATCCGTGTCTGTGTCTGTGTCTGTGTGTCTGTGTGTAAGTGACAAGCACAAAAGGGGAAGGAGTGGGGGGAGAAGACAAGCTGACTGGAATGATTTCAAACACAAACTTGGAGAAGTGATTTTTTTCAAGGAGGTAAGCGAGGGAGCTTCACAGCGATTCCCTGGTGTCTGACATAAACAAATGAGCCAGCAAAGGGTGGTGACAAAAGAAGACAAAGAGGCTGAAGCTGGGAAGAAGGGACCCTGAGAACCACAGGGGACAGAGCCAGCATGGGTCCCGGTACCTAGCTATTCTTTGAGCATCTCAGTACAAGCATTTCACATTCAATCTGAACTCTACAACAATGCTTCGGGAAGGATGTTATTATCCCTGTGTGACAGGATAATATTTGGAATTATTCATTGATTTTCTGTTTTGCACTAGGTAGCATGCTTTTTTTTTCCCTTAGTCACCACTCCCAATTCAAGCAGCTCAAGAAGTCAATACTCATCCCGTTAGGGGGCAGATGAGACAGGCAGAAAGGAGAGAGAGAAAAAATTAGAGGTGAGGCTCCAGTAGTCTATTCCAAAATTTTTATGTTCTTATAAAACTCAAAAAGACCTTGGGCAGAGGTTAAATGTTTGTGTGAAATTCAAGAGCACACGTTTCCCTGGAGACTGGGAAAAAAGTCCGTCTGGTTAGGGAGAGGGAAGATACAGGGAGGAATGACACAATAGATGTTGTTGGGCCCCGGAGAGGACATCATATGCCTATTGACAAGCAGAGCCCAGGGAAGCACGAGGCTTCCAGAGAGAAACAGACAATGAGTCAAGACAATGGTACCCTAGCAGCAGGAAAGAATTTCATGCCTCGGTGTCACCAGAAAACAACAAAAGTATTGCAGAAGCTTCACAAAAGAATGAAAAGAGAACCAGGGAACATGGCCAAGCTATGTGGCCAGGAGCAAGGAATACAGACCTTAGAGGTACTGGAGGTGAGCAGATGGTCAAGATGCAGACGGGTGAGAGGATGCTGCTGCACTAGATCTGGATGGGCAGGTGGTAGGAGGGAGAAGATCTGCTCGCTGGCTCTTTGACACTGGCAGTGACAAGCTGAGCTGAAAGCCTCTCCAGTTGGCTATAAAGCACTGACATCTCAATAGAGCAGTGTTATAGAAACATAGAAAGTCCAGTTGCCAGAAACATTCAAAAGTTATACATTTGTTCAAGTTCATTATAAGCTGGACATTTGTTCAAATTAATTATAAACTGGGAGCGGGGCTTAGGAGGTTATTCAGTTGGTGACATGCTCCCCAGAACTCATGGTTACCTAATGGATTGCAAGAGAGAGGTACTTACTGTCACGGAGAAAGAAGCCTACAAGACTCCAAGGGAAAGGTTCAAGCCCACGGCCACACAGACGATGCTGGTTAAACTCAGTGGGTCATATTATAAAACAAAAATACAAGAACATTATAAGGAGCTAATGGGGAAGTAGGGGGAGGGGTAGACTGGAGGGGGGAATGGATGGAGTAAGAATAACCAGCATTTATTATATATCTGTATGAAATTGTCTAAGAAAATACTTAACAAGAATTGTAATTCAGGATCTAGAGGTTAGCTCAAAGGTTAAGAACACCTGCTGCTCTTGCAAAGGACCTGAATTCTGTCTCCAGCACCCTCATGGTGGCTCCAAACCGTCTATAACTCCAGTTCCAGGAAATCCAATGTTCTTTTCTGTTCTCAAGTATCTGGCATGTACCGGTATGCATACATATATGCAAGCAAACACATACATCATATTTAAAGGTAACTAAATTTTAATTATACTTTAAAAAAATAAGCTAGGTGGCCAGATATCTCAATAATGATAAGTGCAGAGGATTTCTAGGGCTCCAACCTAGCCTGCTTTATGGATTTTAGATCCATGAGGAGTCCTGTCTCAAAAGAAAGATAAATGATATCTGAACACCAGAGTGTTCTCTCTCTCTTTCTTATTCTCTCTCTTATTCTCTCTCTTATTCTCTCTCTCTCTCTCTCTCTCTCTCTCTCTCTCTCTCTCTCTCTCTCTCTCTCATATACACACACCCAATTCATGAAAAAAAGTTATGAACTAAGATCAAAGCCTACAACTTACATTTTATAAGTGCAAAAATTGAGGCTTGAAGCGTTACTGAGTCTTACCCATGAAGATGGGAAGAGAGGTCAGGTTCCCGGGCGGGTCTTGCTCTCAAGCCCACTGACCCCCGGTCCACAGGAATCTATATCCAGGAAGAGAAGTTTCTAGCTCTCTGCAACCTGTGGTAGAGATTCTTTACAGATCAGCATCATGAAGTGCCAGAGCTGTGAATACCAGCAGCCAAAAGGGTACTTTGAGATCCCCAGAGCTGAGAAACCTTCCAAATTAGAAACTTTCTTTAACAGTCAGTTACTTGGATGCGATGCTGTCGGAATCACTAGACCACTGAAGGCAGTGAAACCACAATTTGCATTCTGAGAGCCCAGAGCATTGCCACCCGCAGTCACACTGAGATTTTTATGCTGCCATTAAAGTCAAGCATCAGCAATTCCTCAGGGAAGGGGAAAAGCAAGAGTTCAAAGGACACATTAGCAAGTTTCTCAATTAAATGCCAAGCAGCAATACAAGCGTGCTTTAGCACCCTCTTACTTAGTCATTTAATTTTTCTTGAAAAAAGGAAAGCAACCCTCAGGGTGTCCAATCTAATGCCTATCTAAAGCAGAGAGTTAATGCCTCTCAGAAAGGCTACCAAGCCATATATCTGGTTATGTCTATTTCTGAACAAAAAACTGATCAATTACAATTAAGGGGAGGGAAAAAGGTTTATGGAGCCAAAGGGGGAGGGGTGGGAGGGAGGGAAGGAAAGAGAGAGGGAGGGAGGGAAAGAGGGAGGGAGGGAAGAAAAAGAATAGCCCCATGCCCCTGCTGGGAACTAATGAGAGTTTTTACACAAGTTAGATTCCAAATTGGAGGCCATGAGAGTTGTGTTCACTGCAGCCAAGCCCGAATAAATGAACATGTAGGGGAAAGATGGAATGATAATGGAGTTGGAAATAGCTGGTTTATATATTTATGGAACTGATGTGTGAACGCATACTGGCCCCTGAGCTCCACCGGTCAGCTGGGGAGCTTCTTTTGAAAACTGTCAGTCATTAGAGGACAGGTTATAGATGTCTCATTCTATCTTTATGGACCCAGCACAGATGACACAGAGAAGTTGCTTCCAAAATGATGAGGCCTTATGTGCTGTAGGTATACTATTTGGACTTGCTGTTAAATGATTAATGGACAGTTCCTAAAGAAAACTGAGGAATGAATGTGTGTGTGTGTGTGTGTGTGTGTGTGTGTGTATGTGTGTGTGTATGTATATATGTATATATATATATGGATGTATATATGTATATAAACATATGTGTGTGTGTGTGTGTGTGTATATATATATATCAGAAATACTTTACTCCAGAAGTAAAGATAGTATCTACTTTGATCAAACCACAGAAAGCCAGGGCTTAGTACCCAAATGTAAAGTTGGAGGTTCCTAGTCTCCATCACTGCTGGTCATCAGCATCTAGTTGATATGTACTTGAATGAAGAAAGGCCATTGAGATCTTCAGTCACTGCGATTGGGAGCAGTCTCTCTCAGGTTACAGGTTAGTCTAAAATCTCAGCACTAATAAATAGGTGGATATATCCCTACTTATAAGAAGGCTTGAAACAATAAACATCAGTTGAAACAGACAAGATAATGAAATGCTATGCTGGGTCTGTGTCTGTCTCTAGTGGGAGATCTTGAGGAAAAGATACGATCTGGTGTGACAGTTTAAGTGTGTTACTGTGCAGGAAGAGATGGATCTGAGGAAGAGGGAAATGTATATAATGGCCCAAGACTTCATGGTTCTCTTAGCTATGTCATTGATAGGACACCCACGCTGTCATTAGCCTCTATCTCTCCCAGTTATCCCTGTAATGAAACAGTAAGACTAAGATCCCCTGTAACAAACAGCACTCCATCCAAGGCCTCAAAGAGTCAAATAATTAATTATGTCTTTCCTCATGAGTAATTTCCTCATATGCAGGGAAATAGTTCATATTCTGAATTAGTCCTATATAAGGACAAGTAAGTCTGATTAACTTTTAAGAAACCAGATGCTCCCAACTCTTCTGTCACCCTAGCTCAGCACAGGCAGTTACATCTGTATTGAAGCACCTCCTTTCCTTGTTCTAGAAAATCTCTATGCCCTGAGTCCAACGATACAGAGGATGCTGTCCTGAGCCAAGCTAGTCAAGGTTCCAATCCTTTGCTCTCAGATAGTGTGGTTTCTGGTCCTGAAAAAAAAAATCAAATTATACATCTAACATCTGCAGCAAGTGACCCGCAAATTCCCCTAACATTTCTTATAAAAATTAGCACCAATCATGACCCAGAACTTAGCATCCTGATACACAAGAGGTTTTGTCCCTTTCAAAGGATTTTGTGGGAATGGCCTTCCAAGAATCAAGACAGAATTCCTGTGTGTCCCACTGAACTCTCCCCCTCTGCCTCCCGCCTCCTACTGACTGCAGTTCCACAGTTTGTGACACCATATGGCAAAGGTTGAGGCCAGACATATAAAAGACTTTCAGAGCACCAAAGAATGGTTAACAAATATGTGAATGTAAATTCTAACACATTGTAAAACTGTGGCAAACCAGGCTGAAAAGAAACTTTATAGTGAAGGGAGGAAATCTGCTTCTCAGCTCCACCCGGCCATTCCAGTTCATTACAGATATTGTGGGGGAGAAAATGAAGCTTTGTGTCCTCTCTTGGCAATCTGCACCCTGCTCTCCTGACAGATTTCTCATGATGATTTAGGAAGTTTCATGTCTGCAAGTTCGGAAAGACTTCTGCCCAATGTGCTCTTTCTACGTCTGGCATCCATCTACCGACATGTGCACGTGCACACACAGAGAGACTCCCGTCCACAGGACCAGCCTCAGCAAACTTTGTCCAAGTCTCACTCCATCACTCCATGACACAATGGTTCTCTGAGATCACTGTGACAATCTAGTGGTAAGAGAAACCCTTCCAGAGCTCAACGGCCTACACTAATAACTGGAGCTATGGCAATTTGTAAACAGTCATTGGTCCTGCCACCCAACCACCAGCAAAGGAACTCCAGATCCCTGCTGAGGAATCTGAATGGGAAGGAAACCTTTCTATCTCCATCTTCACTGTGTGACCCAAATATGGGTCACATAAGCAGCATAAGAGACACCTCTAACCTCTATGGACCTCAGATACGTTAGAAAGAGGGTCATTCTCCAGCTGCTATCTGCACAGTCTCTCCCTATACTGGGGTACTTAATGTAACAATCATTCCATTCATTCCAAGGATAGGCAAGCCACCTTCTTTAATGTATCAACCACAGGACTCCTTGTTCCTCAATAAAATCTTCTCCTCAATGCTAAATCTACTTCTCACTACCACCTAACAGCAGTCTTACTAATCCATGACATACAGAGATGCTGAAATGGACATTGAAAAACATCCAAATGTTCTCTTCACTAGCACCCTGGGCTAACATGATGTCACCAGAAAGCCCATAGTTCGTACTTTAGTCTCTCAAATGTCATAGAAAGGCATTTCAGTTTTTGGTTTTTCCACCCCCCAAAATAGTAACCACTAAAATCTATTTCTCTTTCTCTTTTGGAAATGGAACTCTGTGCCTTTTTTTTCCTCTGTGCATGCACATCCCAATAACCACCAGGGACGACTTTTCATGTCTTCACTGATTGCTATGCAATAGAATATTGACTAGCAAAACAAAACCACGGATTATGGTAAAGTCATGGATAAGTACTTATTAATGGTGTCATTTATAGCAGTCTCCTGAGTACATGTCTGTTCTTGATTGAACGTGCTCCATTTTCCACCACTCGGGGATGTTCTTCAGGGTTCTATCAGGAAGATGAGGTGAATGAGATAACTTCTAAACTCAAACTCCACTCCAAAGCTTTTCCATTCAATGACTCCAACATCTTTCTAAATATCATGTAAATATCACGTTGCTGCCAACACAAGATACGAAGAAAAGCGTATTTGCCACTTCCAGTGTCAAAAACCAAAACAGGTGTAGGCATCTACTTGGAAGAGAAGTCTGAGCCAGTGTAGGAGAAGGTCGGAATAAGCTGATCTGATGGCTAGGGGATGGCAAGGGGTGGCTGTTCCTCAGCTGTTTCCCATCAGCCACTGGACCTTGAGTCCCAGGCAAATACCAACAACTGCTGAAAGATATTTTGCTTTCTTGCTATTTCTTACAGACAAAAGAAAGGAGTGTGGGTGATAGGAACTGATTGAAGCAGATTCCTTTCCTGGGGGAGCCCTCTAGTTCTCTTACTTTATCTAGAAGTAAGAAGTATGGAGAGGGAGTCGGGGAACATACCAAGAGTCTGGAGTCAGACCCTTCTGCCCTGGAACCTTTGAAATGAGCACTCTGAAGTCCTACATCAGGGATGCGGTATTCAGCATAGAAATTTCCAACATTCTGGCATTCATGAACCTCCCATACTAACAGCATAATAATCCCAGGTTGCCATCGACAAAATACAATTAAAGATGTGTGTGGTACTTGTGGGGTTAGAGAAGCAGGGGAGAACAGCATGAGAAGCTGATTCCAGTGCAAATTATTTATAAGGAAGTAGCTCTTTCCCATCACATTAATAATATTTGAATAGACATGGAAAACTTTTCAGCATTTCAACAAGCAGCTTGGGACCTTGCTGCACCCCATCTGGAATCCTGGACTCACCTCCTCACCTCCCAGGAATGATTGATGCTTGTGTAATGGGCCTGCTGACAGCCTCTTCTCTTCCTCAGACTCCCTTTTTCCTCCTTTCTTCTCCACAAGGAGGAAAACTGGGCAGGCGGCAGTGGGAGGGGGTGATTGTCCTTTCAAATGCCAGCTTCAAAATGAGCTCCCTCTCAGCAGGAAGAGGGAATTGAAGTGCCAGTCAGGAGTACTCTGGAAATGTTTGCCTTGGACACGCAGAGGGGGTGGGGATAGCCTTGGATAGTCCCAGGTCCTCATTCCCTTCATTCCCTGTCTGCCTTGCCTAGACCTTATCCTGTTCTCCCACCTCTTCCCCCTCAATATCCCCTCCCCTTCCCCCCACTGCCACATTCCAATCAACAACTGGAGGAGGAAGAGGCTGGGCTACAGAAGGAAGGAGGGGAGGGGTCAGCTATGCCACCAAGGACTTGACCATGCTGAGTTAGCTCTGAGGTCTCTAGCTAGACTTACAGCTCCTATACAATGCACAAATATTAGAGCTGCCTGTAATTAAAATACAAGCCTGATATAAAGAGGACGTTTCACTTAAAGATTTGATAGAGATGCATTAAGGATTCCTATACATGAATGAATTCATAGCAGCCAAGTGACATATTTATGCCATGTACTTAGTTACGCTTTCACTAACTCTGTGATTCTAATTTATTTGCTGGTAAAACACCATCCCCGCTGATGTGCTCCACTGAGTATACTTCTGTCAAATACCATTCAATAAATAAACAGCGCAGCATACGAATAACGCCCATTGCAAAAAAATTGCTATAGGTTTTACCTTCCTGATGATAAACACTGAGCTTCTCCTACTGTCCTGACCTACTCTATGGGAACATCCACCAGACACCAGAGCACTTCCTAAGCAACCTCACCCAAACTTAATGTCTGCTTTCAGGACTGGAAGTTCAAAACCCCAGTTTACTAAGATCACTACTGAGCTTATCTTCCTACTTTGCAAGATGTCTTCCCTCCTCTGACCTCAGGCACTCTTGAAAAAGAGCAAATGCTTGCTAGGAGAGCTAGCAGCCACGGCTATCATAAATGAAGCTCCTACCAACCACGGCTATCCTAAATGAAGATCAAGAGCTAAAGACAACACCATTTTATTTATTTAAGAAGAATTTGACAAATATCAGTTAGCTGGGCTTCTTAGGTGAGAAATTTGGGCACTGAGACTCAAGCATCTTGCAAAAAGTTGGGCCCTCAGGAAGAGATAGAAGGACACCTTGGAACCCAGAACTACCCATCTCCAAAGCCCGTGACTTTTACAGAACATAGTATTCCCTTGCTCAGTAAAGTTCAATAGAGAACAAGAATCATAACAATTGATGGAGATCTTCCCATGCTCTGGGCAACTTAAAAGTGGTTTTGTGTGTAATTACTCATTTAACAAATGAGGCAAGGGTTGTCATTATCACCCTTTTCCAGATCAGAAAACAAACACAGAGCCTAAGTAATTTTCCTCGCTCAGAATCCCAAGGATGGTTAATGGTGATGCCAAGATTTGGATCTATGCCATCTGCTCCAGAGTCTGTACTCTGGATCAATATTTTGCTCACCCTGAGAGCCACTAATAAAACTGTAAGTGGTGTCTCCAAAGACTCTGTAGATTTTTCCAGAATTAATTGTTTGGACCCAGGAGAGGATGGTGAGAGCGGAAAGAAAGAAATACCCAAGGAATTACTGGAAAGTATATATCTACTGTACGTGTGGAAGGAACCTCTCTAGAGCCTTCTTGGGCTTTCTACACACAGATGGCCTCTTGTTTATTACCTTATTATTATTATTATTATTGTTATTATTGTTATTATTATTACTAGCCAGAATTGGACGAGACTTTTCAGGTCAAGGTCCTCTACAAAGCTGTCTATGTTTAGACACCAGATGTAATTTTGGGGGCCCCCAGACTATTCTCACTTTTGTCTAGCTACCTACAAATTGCTCCCCCTCCTTTCAGTTCCAACAATTTGCCAGAATAATTCATAGAACTCAGGAAAACATTTTGGTTATGACAGCAAAAAGATAATATTCAAAACCACTGAATAAAGAGACATCTGAAAGATCTGGAGGGTCCCACTGTGAAGCATCTATTGTCCTTAGGGATGCATTACTCTCCCCTGTGTATCTGGATAGCAATGTATGTGTGCAAAAATACTATTCAGCAAAAACACTCATTCAAGCTTTGATGTACGGAGTTTTTGTCTGGGTTTTGTTACATTGGTGTGTCACCTTGAATCATGCGACTTCAGTTGAGTTCTATGTGGGAAAACACAATATCCTGTCTTCAAATGGCAGGTGTGGTCTTTCTGGCATAAGCAGCACATGTCTTCATTTATCTCATTTGTATAAATGATGGAGTCCACAGGTCCCTGATTATTTCATTACCATGTGCTATCAAATGTGATCCAGAGGGCCCACAAGAACAAAAAAAAAATGATCACTTGAAAAATCCCTACAAAATAGAAACTACCTCCAGTAATCATGAAGAGAGGCCAGCTGCACTCTTTATTATTCAGAAACAATTCAGACTTGAGAGCAAAATACTTTTCCACAAAACATGGGAGTACATGCTGAAAGCAGCCCACACTGAGACGCCAACTAAAGGATCAATCTGATTTTCAGTCCGTTCTATTTAAATTAGAAAGATCCCACAGTAGTCCCATTAGTTTCTCAGACATTAACCAACAGACAACTAAGAAAATGATTCCTGTGTGTTTTGATCAAGTTATTGATGGTATATAAACTCTGCTGAGATGTGGACTCCTAAGAGAATTCAACCATTAGCCTTTGCCAGTAGAGCCTCCCACCTTCCGTGAGGGGGGAGAAAAAATCAAAGAATGAGGTAGACAGAATATCTGAAGCCAGGTAGCCCAACAGTCTGAATTTATCATTGAGAAAACCAGGAAAAGATGGCTCTAACAGTTCAGTCAACAATCAACCAGTGAGTCCCTGGGCAATGTCTCCTGGCTTGAGAGTCTCTCCTCAGACCTTACCTTCCAGCTTACCTCTCTAAACATTTTTCTATAAATATAGATTTGTGTTTATGTATGTATATGTGTGTATGTGTGCATGTATATGTATATGATGTCTATGATGTCTATATCTGTCTATATCTGTCTGTCTGTGTCTGTCTGTGTCTGTGTCTGTGTCTGTGTCTGTGTCTGTGTCTGTGTCTGTGTCTGTGTCTATGTCTATGTCTATGTCTATGTCTATTAAGCAAATATAGCAGTCAGGACCAAGTGAGCCTCAGTTTCTCAGTTTTTAAAGTGAGGCCATTACCTGGAGCTCTATCAATCTAAGACGTACCCACCTTCCTTGAAGCAGACATGTAAATTGACTGACTTAAGCTGGTAACTGTGAAATAGCATGGAATACTGGAGTTGGGGAAAATAGAAGATCCAATAGCACTGAACAGCCTTCACATTTGAATTTAGGAAATAAATCAACTCCTGGGTTGAGTTTGTAATCATGACCTACATGGCTTCCCAGGTCTCATCGGGCTCTCTCATTATGTTACTGTTTTCCTTAAGGATTTGGGGAGCCCGTTATCTCTATGATGCTCAGTTATGCTAAGGAAATCAAAGCAGGTATGGTGGGTTGGGACCCACTAGGGAGATAGGTGACTTTAGCACCTAAGAGTGAGTGCATCATTCGCTGGACAAGAAAATGGAAATGTGGACAGAAGTATGGTGGGTGTCTCTATAGTGCCCTAGGTTACTCCTAATAGAATAATCTACTCGAAGAAGAAGGGTAGCCCCTGGGACCATTCAGCGCAGAAGCCCAAAATGCCCTGACTCTTCCAAATAAAAGTTCTAGAGACCTCTAGACCTCAGAAGAATCGCTTGGCTTGTGCCTACACCTAATGCAGCCATTAACCCAGTTCTGTTTCCTGAACCAGCTTTCCTTCTCACTAATCCTCTCTGCCCCAAAGGTATTTTGACTTGTGGACCATTTTAACAAGAAATGGTTTCAGAGGGAAAGCCTCCTTTGCCCTCCCCATGCAAATGCACACATCCTCCTGGGCATCTTAGCATGAAGGATGTTTTCCTGAGAGCCTTTTTCTTTCTTTCCAAGGGTCTGTATCAGGCTCTGTTGAGGACAAGGGGGTCACACGTAGGGGCTAAGCCCTCCTTGAGACACCCTAGAGCTTGATTTGCATAAATACCTGGCTTCTGGCTTAGCCCCTGGTTCACTGCATCCTAGGTATTCTGAGCCCAGGCTGGAAGAAAAGCACAGATCCTTTCTTCCAAGAGCAGAGGTGAGGGTGGGAGTCGGGGAGCAGTCTTGTGAGAAGCCTCACCTCACCTCCCCCCTCCCCCCACCTCCCCCTTTTGTGATGGACCAGGGCTTCTCCAGCCAGAGGCTGTCAACACTCTTCTTGTACTTGTGCACGGGAGACCTCCAGGACAGAGCCGGCAGGAGTGAATTAATAATTGCTGGTGACAGAGTTCTTGCAGGAAGCAGCTCCTCCCCCCTTGGGGACTGTTTGCCCTTCTTCAGAGAGTCCTCCACCACGGCTTTGCAAACTTCCTTCTGTGAGAACAAAGGGCTTGGAAGTGTGTATTCCTGCGGGCCCTCTCCTTTTCAGAAAAGCTCATTTTCACCTCATCCTGGGTGTCAGGACTCCAGCAGGCTTGGCTGGCTGAGCGGCTGACTGGGAGTTTAACCTTGAGCCTTTTAGAATATTTGCATATTGTTTCCTTACCTGTAATTGCAATCGAAGATGCATGGGCCATAACATTTCATTGTTTCTGGATCCCATTACTGTCACCTGGATTTGTCACCCTCCCATGCCTTAGAACGTGTGGCTGGGTCATTGTGCTTTGGTTCTCACCCTGTCACTAGCTTCACAGTGAAATTCACCTGGACATAGCAAGGACCAAGGAACAAACTGTACAGCTCAGGAACTTTCCATCCCTCTGCAGTCTCAACCCACAAGACCCCACCTTCTACATCCTACCTAGTCATTTCTCTCTGGGCTATGTTTGGGGTTCATGCCAAATCCTTGCTTCTCACCCCAAGCCCCCTCTATCCCCCCGCCCCCGCCCTGCCACCAGCCCCGGAGGCCTTAGGCAAAAAATAGAATTATAGTGTGCAACCATCTAGTTCCATAAATAATCCAAAATGAATCTGCATTATGGAAAGACACCAAGGTGCATGCTAAAACTTCAAATGTTGTTTTAGGGGTTTGCAATCCATTTTGGAAAAGTTTGCCAAAGCTGCATCCCTCTAGCTGTCTCCTCAAATGGTCCAAGAAAGCGTGTCCCCAACACCCTGTTTGACGGTGGACCTGAAGCCCTGATTGTTGGCCTCTCAGCAAAGCTGCTTGGACAAGTGTGGATACCTAACAGGGCTGAGACAATGTGAATCTTGAAGGGAAATGTCTGAATAAGATTTAGTAAAGCAAGACACAGGCAGGTCGGCACTGGGGCTCTGCATCCTGGCTATGCTAAAGATGCCGAGCGAGCCTTGTCTGCTTCTGAAGCTAGTCTAGGGAGAAAGGGAACAGATGTGCCATCTGGAGACCATAGGACTCCACAGAGAGGCACACGGTCACTACAGACAGCTCAGGGAACCAGGGAGCCTTCAGCTTCAGCCCTTGCAAGTCAAGCCGTAAGAAAGGATGCTGGCACCAATTCTACTCTGCTTCACCTTGTTACCCAAAGCATGGCCCATGAAACAGCATGAAAGGCATCCTAAGAGCATCTGTCTGCATCAAAGTGTACAAGACTGGATGTGTAAAATGCTGGGGAACGCCTTAGCACAAGGTTAGAAATGCAGACCCTCTTGCTACCCCAGATCGAATACATGAAGACATACACTGAAAGAGCTCCCAGGAGCTTACATGTACACATAGCTGCTTTGAGGGGAGTTTCCATTCCTGTTTAGAGCCCCTGCCAAATCTAAGGTCTCATCCAACATTCCTATAACCCTGTGTCTTCCTGCAGCCTCCCAGCCTCAGGCTAGTGTCTGGGCCTCCACACCTGACAAACCCAACAAGGAGTAAATTAATGAAGGCTGGCCTCTGGGCCACTGCTGCCAGCTGGCTCTTCTTTGTGGGAGGATGTTCTGCCCTTTCTTCCAGACCCCACCACAGCTGTCTGCTACCTGACTCTCATCCATGGCCAATGGCACCTACAGTGTCTTTGTTTGGATCCAACTCACCCTGAGTTTGCTCAGCTGGGCCTCTCCAACCAGTTCTACCTACAAGTCAGTTTCCCTAATTTTATAGCAAAGTAACCCAGCCTTTGCCACCATACACATGGTCCTGGGGTTTGGCTACCAGAGGTATGCCATGGTAACAGATGCTAGACCTGAGACCCAGACAAGTACGGTTCTCAGAGACCCTAACTGACACCCAAAAGTCAAGAAGTCTAAGTTTCAATGTCTTGTGCTTCATGAGAGAGACTACCTATGAGTGCAGAGAAACACCATTATACAAGTTACGTAAACACAGTTCCTCAAGGCCAAGGGCTCAGGGTAGTGGAGGAAGCTTACTCCACAGCCAGCTGAGTCTTTAGGCTGCATGGGTGGGTAGGAAGGAAGGAGGCTCTAAGTCCTGACGTTCTTCCTGGGCCTCTTGTTCTCCATAGTCCTGTGTTTATGTATATACAATCCAAATTTTGGTAAGTTTTCCCTAGAATCATATAAAAACAACCTGTTGTATCATATTCTACAAAGTCTCTCTGGGCCATATCTCCTGGAATATTCGTAAGAGAGCCAAGTCACTCTGAAGGTAGGCTGAAGGGGCACGATTATTGCCCCAGTGAGGAACCAGGGCTCAAAGAGCTCAAGTGAGTCTCCACAGTCACACAGAAGTGCTGGAGCTGGTGCTTAGGGAAACATTTTCTTCCTTTGGTTTGTCTTCTGATAGTCCCTGGAGGACAGTTTTCTTGAAGGGGGAAAAATTATCTTTTGTTGTTGTTGTTGTTGTGGTGGTGGTGGTGGTGGTGGTGGTGGTGGTGGTGGTGGTCGTTACAATTTTCCATCTCCCGAACCTTTCTTAAAAGCTGGCCCGTCTTTCTTGTTTTCCCACCAAAATCAGTTCTCATAGTTACCACTGGCTTTGCCCAGGATTGTGATACATGCCTTTACTTCCAGTCCTAGCACTCTGGAGGCAGAGATAGGCAGATCTCTGAGTTCAAGGCAAACCTGGTCTACAAAGCAAGTTCTAGGACTGTTAAGGATATACAGAGAAACCTTGTCTCAAGAAGAAAAAGAAAGTTAACATTGGCCTCTGTTTTGAATTGTCCGTGTTCTCCAAAAAGATGTGTTCAAGTCCTAACCCCAGACCATCTGAATATGACCTTCTTTGAAAATGAGTTTTCTTTAGACATAAACAACTTAACATGACTACTAAGGTGGGCCCAATCTAATATAACTAAAGTCTGTATCAAGTGAAAAATTGGATAGTGACATACAGGCATTCAGGAAAGAAGGCCACGTGAAGATGGAGATGGAAGATGAAGTGATGCAACTATAAGTCAAGAAACCACAAGTAAAACAGACATGGAAGACTCTTCCCTAGAGCCTCTTGGGGGAGCACAATACAGCCAACACCTTGATTTCAAGCTTCTTGGTTCCAGAATAGTGAGAGAATGCATTTACGTTGTTTCAAACCACTGAGTGGAAATGTGTTGTAGCAACTATGAAGTTGCTGGGCCCATGGCTCTGATTTCCATCCTTCCAGAGCATATTGGACTCATCACCCAGCCTTTCCTGAGAGTCCATTTTCTCCAGAAACTGTATCCTCACATGCTCCTGACATTTACCCCAGGCCACCTCCTTTGCAATCCCATTGAAGGGCCTACCTTCCTCTGGACGGTTGGTCATTGTTCATTCGAATCCATTGAGGCTGGGTCTTTTTCAGGTGCTCTCTCCCTGAGCAATCTCATCCAGTCTCCTGCTTCACTCATTTGTCTGTAAGCACCTTCTAGAATCAGAGTCTGTCCCTTTCCTTTGAGCACGGATTGCTCCTACAAAACTCATCAGACTTCACAAATCCAAAGTAGAACTCACAATCCACTCCATTTGACAAAACTGAAAAGAGTTGCCTTTGATACCATCTTTCTGTCCATTCCTTTAGCTGGGCTTGGTTTAGTCTAAACACATTTTCCCTTCCAAACCAATCTGTTCCTTCCATGGCTACAGTCCTCACATATATGCTCTTAGCATCTCTCTCCTGGAGCCTGTGACTGCTACCAAGCTTCCCCCAAACAAACAAATACTACCATGCCTCTTTCCTGCTTAAAATATTCATTAGCCTCCCATGATCCCTAAGGTAAATATTAAAAGCCCCAAGGAACTCTAAGACACTCAAGAATTCTGGGAGAAGTCACTTAACTTCCATGTGCTTCAATTTCCTCTCCTATAAAATGGAAATAAGAATTAATATATATGTTTTAAAATAGACTTCGTACAGTCTTTGCCTAGTATACATAATTCCCTGAGTTCATTTATCTGCACCACGAAAATATAATGAACATTTAATAAGTTCATCTGAAAGAATAAATGAGTTAATACATATGAAATACTTAGTGCAGTACCTGGGACGTAGCAACCTTGAAACCATTAATTAATATGATTAACACAATTGTTGTTGACATTTCTGACATTACATGGCAACATGTTCCATTTTTCGCTCCCCTTATCCAGACACATGGGCCTTCTGGTGTCCCTGCTTGCACAGGGTCTCCCACACACTGGTCAGAACTTCCTCCTCATCATCATGTTTCCTCCCACTCAACCTGTAGTTTTCAACAGTATCGCCTCTTCAGAGAAGCCTTTCCTGACCTTCTACACTGAAATTAGACTCGTAGTCATAACAACATGTTCTCTTGACTGCATTTACCACTGTTGTAATTACGCTTGTATTCAGGCAAGTTTTATGAACATATGCCTCTTTGCCTAAGCTCAAAGTTCTGCGAGCTCAGGACATATGCCTGGTGTTCTTGCCATTTATCCCCAGTGCTTAGCAGAGTAACTCTTGCCAAACCTCAAAGAATATTAGATGAAAAATATAAATGAACATTCGATCTAGCTCACTTCTTCCAGTTAAATACCGCCTCTCTAAGTCTCCCTCAGACCCAGGGTGCTGTGGTATTGAAATTACCACGAGGACAAGTAAGATGGACAAGTCCAGCGGCAGCTTCATGAGAGTCCACGCTCAGCTCTGAGCAATAGGGAGGCAAGTATTCTCTGTTCTGTTCCTTCTCTCTGGGCAACCCATTCTAGGAGCATTGAAACCGTCTATCATGCTGTTTATCACAACACATCCAGATGCTCTGAGCAATAAAGCCACTCACAATACACAGGCATCCCATTTTGGAAAGATGCTCCAATCAAGTCTTCCCAGGGGGTGTTTCAGAGGAGCAGAGACCCCCATCTGTCTTGGGGGTGGGGGGCCGCTGCTATCTTCACGGCTCCTTTCAAAGCCCGGTGGCATATGTCGAGAGACCTGCTTCAGCAGCCTGCAGGTAGCAGACCCTGAAGTGGAGCCTTGTCCAATCAGGCTGACAGCAAGCTCTGCATTTGTTCAGGGTATTAGGAAATGCCATGCTTAGCCTGATGGTCTAGGAGAATCTCCAGTTCAAAATAAAGAAGGATTTTTTTTTCCCCCTGCAGTCAAATAAAATCAAACTTTGCAGAAAAGGTTTTCTGCTGAGAGCAAAATCAAGATCCAAAAGGAAAAGAGGCATCAGCCCCCTGGATCAATGAACCAAACCTAACAAGATGAAGTTTAAGAGGAATTAGTTTAAGGTTCTTCGCTTGGGCCCAGAAACCCAGGGAAAGCAGTATAGAGTGGTAGGAGCCAGGATGAAAGAGATGCCCCAGTTCTGGTTGACTCTCTGCTCAATAAGAGTTGTCAGTCTGACATGGCTTCCAAAAACCCTTAAGCATCTTTAACGAAAGCTTGGGCCCAGGGAAGTGAGAATGACAAGCCCTTCCTCCAAACCAAATGGGACATCGCTCTTGGTACAAAGCACATAGCATAATGTTTCCTATAAGACAGTTAACCTGGAAAATATCTCTATTTACATGAGGAGTAACAATTTTCCAGAGCTCTGTACCAAGTCACTGCCCAAGGGCCCAGGAATCAAGGTTATTTGGCCTAGAGACCCTGATCCAACAGCAGTCAGAGAGTTTGACAGATGAAAAAGTATCTGAGTGTTCCAGGGGACTCCATGAGCAGCCCCTGGAACAAAAGAGAAAGGCGTAAGCAAAATAGAGGTGGGCACAAATAAAATAACGCCTGTATTGGTATCGTTTTTGCTTTTTTTTAATTACCCAAATTACTCTAAGAGAAAATTTCAAGCAATACAGACATAGAAAAAAATCATATTTCTCACTGAGTTTCTCTAGTATCTATGCTCACTCTCCCTGCCACAAGGAAACACATTTAAGTTTAGAGTTTGTCAATTTGTCTGTTTGAGGGCTTTTGCCCTCGTTGGTGCCATGGTACTGTCAGGAAAAGCTTAGTAAGCGACACTGTCCAGAGAGGTAAAGGGCATCCTCCAAAGAAAATGGGGCCTGATCTGCTGAAGACATTCACAGACATGAAACTAGTAGCTATGATTCTTCAACAGAGCTCAAGTACCACGGGGATCCTTAGCTTGTTCAAATTTCAGCTTGAAGAATCACACAGGGCGTGTTTTTGTTTTTTCCATTTCAAAACCTATGAATATTTACTCTACAAGGTTGCAGCAGTTTACAAAACTGAAGAACTTACAAGTTCTTGCAAGGGACAGACATAAACAATTTGTGATCTTAGAATCTTGATATCTTTATCATACTAGTCATGGAAGATTCAGATTTTTAATCCCAAAATCAGAGATTCTGGCAGCGTAGGTTTTAAGGACCATGAATCATCATTTCTCCACAAGCACCCTAGCTCAATGGAATGCAAACATCCAGTGTACCAATACTAGAAACCATAACACAGATGGTTAAACCAGCTGGCCTTGAGGTTGTCCCCAATCCATAAGCCTTAGTGTGGACAAGAACAAATTGGAAAATCTTTCTTTCTAGAAATTGTCTGTAGTGAGATCACAGCAATGCTCCTCTGCCTGACCAGTTGGCCCACCTCTTTCGAACCCACACCACACCCTGGTCTCATCCTGAGCTGAAGATGGGATGCACAGGCTTAGCATGAAATGAGCACTTGCCTCAGAAAACAGAGTCAGGGCGGACCAACTCTTGACCTTCAGTTGGCCCCTTCTGCTCACCCTTCACTTCCGGGGACCAATTTTGAGATAGGCAGAAACCCTGCCCTGCCCTGCCCTGCCCTGCCCTGCCCTGCCCTGCCCTGCCCTGCCCTGCCCTGCCCTACACTGCCCTGAGGATCCTGGAAAATAGCAAAACACATTGAGGAGTATCTAGAAGGCAGGAACACCTACGGACATTCAGTACTGCATTTGCTCTTTAAAACCCCTGGAAATGAAGGTTGGAAGTTGTTTTAATAGTCATAATGGTTGTAGTGGTATTGATATGATCATTCAGTGGGCTAGACTGGGCATATTAAATACCCTGAATTTGGAGAGATGCAGCCAAGTGGCAAAAGTAGTTATTCTCTTCCAATCACCACCAACTATGCCTCCAGTGTCAATATGGTTGGGTTTTGTCTAGCCACGTTGACTTCTGTTACAAAACAATAGGGGAGACTATAAAAGGGAACAAATATCCCAGCAGAAATATAGTGCATGTCCACCAGCAAGGTTCCCCCGGCCATCCCCGGGCTAATCGGGTCTCGCAGACTTGACAAATTGTCTTCATCCCTGACAGGTGTTTTCAGGCAGGGTTCCAGCTCCTAGAAAGGAGCTGCCCTGAGAGCAACAAAAAGGCAGCTTGTTTCCAGGCTATCTCTAAAAGACTGGGGGATAAAAAGGCTTTTTCTCACCTCAAGGTGCTCTTGGCTGGTTCAACAGGAGCGTTGTGCACAGCAGGACCGTGTCCTCAAATGGTTGAGGCCATTCGCTTTGTCAACTGACAAATGTCATTTATCATTTGAGACAGAGATTGGATATTGGAGCCTCTGGCTGGGAAAAGCTGTTGAATATTTTTTTTCAGGATGGCTTAGCAGAAACTTGGCAAACTGACATGTTTTCTTGAGCTGTGGATTTAAAGGTACAGTCTTCCTCTGCAGACTGGACCTTCGGTTGGCCTTCAGACTTTGCCAAATGACTTAACCCAATAGCAGGTGGCAATTAACTCACAAAGCAAGGGCTTTGCCAGGACTGTCTCACACCTTTCCCTGTTCCCCAATCCACTGCTAAAACTCCTAGGATGGAGGAAGCACACCTTATCCTGTGTCTCTCATGGCCCCTTGGACACTGCTTCACTCATACCCAATGCTAATGCGTCTCGAGGGGATTCTTGACTGGCTATTGTCAAGTACATCTTTATTGGGGTATTTTTTCCATTAGTCTTACTCTTTTTGTGTTCCAGACATATCCATTGCTCTCCTTCTCCTCTCCCTCCTTTCCCTGTTGCAGAATGGGTGTTATCTGTGACCTCACACATGATAGCTTGCCTTGAGTGACCTCTAATCATTCTCTTTCATTGTATTTCCTTGGGTTTAAATGAAACAGCCAGGTAAACGAGGCACTTGCTTATGCACTGTTTTGGACACTGCCTTTTCAACTAGACTACTAGTTTCTTGAACACAAATGTCACATTTTGTGAAGCCTATTTAATCCCCCACTGAGATATGTACCACGTTAGACTACTAACAGGTGCTCATGAGTGAGTATAAGAAACAAAAGGAGAAAATGAATAAATGCTTTGTCTTTCTAGGCATACTCCTCAATCAAGCCATACTTTAGAGTTAAAAGATATGTTTGCATGATTTCAGCTCATTTCTCATAGATTAGCTTGCTCTAGAATTAACAGCCTGACGAGAAAGTGTGTTCTCACTACAGAAGTGAAGGAGTGCTCTTAGAGCCTGTACTGACTCCAAGGTCAAATACCAACAACTAGCAGACTCAGGCTTAGATGTTCTCAGTCTAATCTATGATCTCCCCCACTAAACCAGACTACCGCACTGACCCAAGTTAATCTCAAAGGGGTCTGATCTTGGTATTTTCTGTTACTAAATTCGTGAGCATCAAAAGTACATCTTCCATTTGTTTGCAGCCTGTGTTTAGTTATTAATAATGCTCTGAGTGACTAATTTAGAATTTATTATTTTGAACCATGAAAAAAAAACCACTGAATATATTTCATTATTTAGGATAGTGAGTTATACCCTTGCCTAATTAGTATTTTCAGATCTGTTTACAACTTTTATAGTAGCAGACTTTCAATGCTGACTCTTCCCAGGGGCTTTCCAAGATTTTGCATGTTACAGTTGCTCTACTTGCCCCAGGGAATTTCGAAACTCTCTACACTTTAATCCATTTACATAATCTTCCCAGGACAGAAATACAGTACAATGATAATAGCCAACATTTGTTGAGTACTCACTGTGAGCCTTGCACATGCTGAACAAACCTTTTTACATGTACTATTTAATTTACATGTGAAGCTGGTTGCATTAAAATTACCCTTAAAGAAAAGAAGCTCAAGTCTCCAAGACTGGAAGTCATATTCCAAGGTTAGTTTAGAACATAAATGGAGAAGCGCTACTCAAACCTGGGGTTATTTGACTCTCCAGCCCTAATTAGTAGCCACTTTATTGTAATGACCCACCGGCAGCTGTGGGACTTGAATATGTATATGAGCTTTCTGCCACTAATTGCATGACTTCAGGGAGGGTGGAATTCATAGGAGTGACATTTGAGCTTGAAGGTGAGTAAGTATTTGTAGACTAGTGAAAATCACTTCAAGCAGACAGCAGCGCATCTTTAAAGGTTTAGGGAGCCATGAATATGGTTGATGAAGCCATTCAGATTCCATCAGGGTGACAAGAAGAGATCCCTGTCTTTACATACATTTAAAAGGCATAGAGAAATCAAAGATATGAAAACTCCTCAAAAAATAAATAAATAAATAAATAAATAAATAAATAAATAAATAAATAAATAAAATCTGACAAAGACCCAGAGAACTATGCTTAAGTTCTGTAAGACAGAGGTCCTTTCAGAAGAACAGATCTGAGTCAATGCCCTACCTGCTTCAGCCCACGGAATTCTTCCTCTGGAGAACTCTGTCTCTCTTGATTTCTTCCTATTGAGTTGGCAATCACACCCCTTCTCCAAAGACTTTCAGCTTTGAAGAGCAAGAGAGCCAACTACTTAGAGCTGCTATCTTATAGCCATATCCCAGAAAGCACCCAGAGCTGAGGTGCTGAGACCTGCCCAGGTTCCAGCGAGTTAGTTGTTCACTAAGCCTCGTGCACCATTCTGAAACTTTGCATTAATGGGCTCTTGCTTTCGTTAATCAATGTCTGTTATTTATAGCCAAAATATCCTAATACTCATTGTTGAAGAAAATGACAGACTAATAAGAATGTTCTAAATGGAAGGTTTGGCAGGTAAAAGTACTTACCATGCAAATCTCATGTTCAATGCTCAGAAGCCATGTAAACTGTTGGATGTAGTGGAACACGTCTGCAATCCCAGCACACCAACAGAATTGATTAAGGCTCATAGCCTGGAATGTGCATTGCTGCAGAAACAAGAGATACCCTGCCTCAACAAGATGAAAGACAAGAATAGATTCCTGAAAACTGTCCTCTGACTCCATGTATGTGCTATGACATACATGTACAAACACACATAATTTAAAATAATATTTTCAGTGTGATCTTGGGCTTCTCAAGTCTTGGACAGTCAATATTACACAGCTGGTTCCTCCAGACTGAAGCTTTATCTCCTTTTCCTCCTGGAAGGAAGAAAAGAGATTGTGAGGCTCGTGAAAAAAACAAGTTTGTAGAATTCCCAAGACTGCAAGATTGACAAGGGCTTTCCCTGAGGTTCCATAAACATTAAATGGGGGAAAGAATCTTCTCTAATGCTGCCTTCAAGTCACAAAAGAAACTCCAGTGACACAGCTTTTAAGAGTCACCACCCATATTGACATTGTCTTCTCAGTGATCCAGTTACCCCTAAATAACCCAGGATCCCATCAGATAGCCTGTAGCATCTTCTGGAAGTAGCCTAAGTAAACGTATTGGTTCCCCAAGCTGAATGTGATTAGAATCTTTTTTTTTTTTTAAGGTTTGCTGATTTTTGTTCGAGTCTTTATTAACCTTTTATTTTGGGTAAATAAAAAGACTCCCCAGGAAAATCCACATAACAGCTATCATCTAGGAATAGTATCTGAACAGCCATAACCTAAATGTACTTCAAGAGAACTCCACTGGGAATACTTCTATATCCAGCAAGACCTACCTCCATAGCATGTCCTAAAAGCAGGTAACATCTTAGAAGGCATTGCCTTCCAATGATGGAGACATTGGAAGCTGAAAATAAAGATGACTGAGGTTAAGAGGATTGGCTTTTCTCCAAAAGGACCTGGGTTCAATTCCCAGTACCCACATGGCAGCTCACAGCTGTCTAAACTGATATCCTCGCACAGCAGATACACACACACACACACACACACACACACAAGCAAAACACCAATGCACATGAAGTAAAAATAAATATGTTATTTAAAATGGAGAAATTGAAACACCTCCTTCCCCACATACCATGGCCATCATTATTCAGAGCAGCAGCTCCTGTTACTCTTTCAAGCCACTACAGCCTGAAAGTCAAGAAACTTTTAGCCAGTGTTTCACTCCCAAAACAATATGTTACTGCTGTTGTCCTTGGTTGCCCGTGAGAATTTGAAGATAAGTGCCCATGGCTGAAAACACTGTGCACTGTGGACATAGAACTCAGGATTCAAACTGGATTTGACCTGAAAGCCTCCTCCCTGATGACTTGCTTTTATAGAACTGAAAAGTTCTATACAAGCTGCCAAAGGAATTCAATGGTGCTACCCAACTGCAATGTCGATAAACATCAACAATGGCCAACATTGCAAGATATTCCTATAGGTACAGTAGTAGAACGCATGTCTTGGTAGTAATAAACAGCTGTCTAATTTGACTTAAGGCACACTCAACAGGAGGGAAATCGTGTGTATTCTGTAAACCTAACCAACTACCCAGGACTAGTCAGTCAGGTCATAGATCTTAGAGGAGAACCTACTACTGGCACTTTTCTGAACCAACATAATCCCTAACTAATTCCTACTATATGCCACAAAATTACCCTTGGAGCCACAAATATGTGCCACTCTCACCCTTTATCAAAGCTTCTCTTTGAACAGAGGAAGAGCATCATAGAAGGTGATAACTGGTCCAGAAGTGGATAACAACTGACTGTATGGTGACCAGCCCCAACTGAGACATCTACAATGAAACTCCAATATCTAAGACTCAGAGAGTATGGAAGAAGAGGAGGTAGAGATTGTAAGAGCCAAAGGATGGGGAAGTCTGCTGCACGATTTTGTCTCCTACAAGTGACAGAGAAGCTACAGCCAAGAAACCTCAACAGTAGCCTAAGAAGACCTGAACAGTGACAGCACTAATAGACATGCCAACGTGGAAGAGGAAACCTGCATGGGGCCCCAGCCCTAAGAAAAGAACCACAGATACCTAATGACTACTGAAGAGGAGAATTGGTCTTCCCAGGGGTGAGCCCCCTAATTGGTTAATTAATACCAAGTGGACATTCCTGGAATTGTATCCATACAACTAACACTAAACTGTCTCCGCAGTTTATATATTTATATATTACACACATACGTAGCTATTAAAGTTAAACTTAAAAGGGCCATTCATTTGAATGGGAGAGGGAAGAAATCCTGGGAGGGGTTAGAGGGAAATATGATGTCGTTCTATTTCAATTTTTAAAACTTGCAAAATAAGGAGGAGGAGGAGGAAGAGGAGGAGGAGGAGGAAGAGGAGGAGGAGGAGAAGCCATCTTCTTTCCTCCAAATAAACAGACAGAAGAAAGTCATTCGTGGTATTATTCATTACAGCATTGCAAAATAGACAGCATATTCACCACTTTATCCAGGGCAAAACTGAGCCATAGAGACATTAACTCACTCAGCAGCTTGCACAGCTGGCAGCAGCCGAAGCCCATCTGGAATCTTTTTGCTTCATGTATCTGACAGATCTCTGTAGTGCCTTGGCTCATCTCTTGTTTCACCTTAGTCACTGCCTTGCTGAACCACTTCGTGAGGCCAGCTCGATGCTTCCATCTGAAGTCGGACATACCCCCTGTGCCAGGGGTCCCCCAGGTCCTATGATTGACTACAGTACTTATGGCACATAGCTGTACTCACAACTGTATTATAGCAACCAAATACAAGGAAAACACATCAAAAGATAAGAGTACATAGAGCACAATCCATTGGAAATCAGGCACAAGCTCCCATAAGGACTCTTATGGAAGGACTTAGCTCCTTAGAGGACTCTTAGCTCCTTTAGTAAAAGGTTGAACCTATGCATATAAAACATAGTTATCATCTACCAGGGAAGTCCATTGGAGACTCCCAGAGTATCCCAGAGCATTTGCCTGGGGACTGGCCAGATAGGCACCTCCCTGCAAGCACATATCAAAATTCTAGATGCCTAGAAGGGAATCAAGGGTCCAATATAAATCACACTGCTCACCCATACACAAAAACAATTTTAGAAAGAGTGAGCCATTCCTACCGTGGGAATGTTGAAAACTTCTGAAATTTAAGTCCCCAGATTCTAGTCAAGAACCAACTTGGAAGCAGGTCTTGTTTTGTAAAGACAATAGTCACCTCTGCATTCACCAATAGCAACTGAGCAATTTGGATGCTGTCACCGCATAGGCATGGGCTTTCTGAGGGGCTTTTAAGAAGATCAAACAGGGGCTGAGAAAATGGCTCAGCTGGACAGTACCTGTTGTGCAGGCTTAGGAATCTGAATATGGCCCCCAGAACTCACACCATAGATCCCAGGCGAGCCGCACACCTCTGAAATCCTAGAGCTAGACAGGCAAGCAGAGATGGGGATGCAGAAGTACTAGGGATTTACTGACTAGCCATACACACACACACAAACACACACATACACACACACCAGAACATATTATAAGAAAGTCCTCTTTCCATGGTTTATTGTCTGGATTTGTGTGTCAACTTGACACAGGCTGCAGTTATCACAAAGAAAGAAGCTTCAGTTGAGGAAATACCACCATGAGATCTGGCTGTGGGGCATTTTCCCAATTAGTGATCAAGAGGGAAGGGCCCATTGTGGGTGTCACCATACCTGGGCTGGTATTCTTGAGTTCTATAAGAAAGCAAGCTGAGCAGGCCAGGGGAAGCAAACCAGTAAGAAACATCCCTCCATGGCCTCTGCATCAGCTCCTGCTTTCTGACCTGCCTGAGTTCCAGTCCTGACTTCTTTGGTGATCAACAGCAATGTGGAAGTGTGAGCTGAATAAACCCTTTCCTCCCCAACTTGCTTCTTGGTCATGATGTTTGTGCAGGAACAGAAACTCTAAGACAAATTAGTACCAGGAATTGGGTATTTCTGTGACAACCTAATCATGTTTTGGGGAGGACTGTGGAAGGACTATGGAATTTTGAGCTAAAAGAGCTATTGGGATATTAAGAGCTCTGTGGGATTTTCTGTAGGAGCTTGGAAGATAATGTTGAAAACAGTGCAGAAGATGGAGGCCTGGCTTGTGAAATTTCAGAGGAACATTTTTAAAGACGCTTATCAGGGCTGTTGTTATTTTAATTGTGAAGATTCTGTAGTTTTAGTTAGCTGGG